>NC_081760.1:35509256-35699256 GCF_963082965.1 Carassius carassius
AACAGCTCCTCCTGAAACATCCACCACTAGTGCAGCAGAAACATCTACAACAACAGAGCCCTTCACAATCACAACAACTCCTGCAGAAACATCCACCACTAGTGCAGCAGAAACATCTACAACAACAGAGCCCTTCACAATCACAACAACTCCTGCAGAAACCTCTATCACTAGTAAAGCAGAAACATCTACAACAACAGAGACTTCCACATTCACAACAGCTCCTGCAGAAACATCTACCACTAGTGCAGCAGAAACATCTACAACAACAGAGACTTCCACATTCACAACAGTTCCTGCTGAAACATCCACAACTACTGTAGCAGTAACATCTACAGCAACAGAGACTACCACAATCACAACAACTCCTGTTGAAACATCCACTTCCATTGCAGCAGAAACATCTACAGCAACAGAGACTTCCACATTCACAACAACTCCTGCAGAAACATCCACCACTAGTGCAGCAGAAACATCTACAACAACAGATCTCCCCACAATCACAACAACTCCTGCTGAAACATCCACTTCCATTGCAGTAGAAACATCTACAACAACGGAGACTTCCACATTCACAACAACTCCTGCAGAAACATCTACCACTAGTGCAGCAGAAACATCTACAACAACAGAGACTTCCACATTCACAACAGCTCCTGCAGAAACCTCTATCACTAGTACAGCAGAAACATCTACAACAACAGAGACTTCCACATTCACAACAGCTCCTCCTGAAACATCCACCACTAGTGCAGCAGAAACATCTACAACAACAGAGCCCTTCACAATCACAACAACTCCTGCAGAAACATCCACCACTAGTGCAGCAGAAACATCTACAACAACAGAGCCCTTCACAATCACAACAACTCCTGCAGAAACCTCTATCACTAGTAAAGCAGAAACATCTACAACAACAGAGACTTCCACATTCACAACAGCTCCTGCAGAAACATCTACCACTAGTGCAGCAGAAACATCTACAACAACAGAGACTTCCACATTCACAACAGTTCCTGCTGAAACATCCACAACTACTGTAGCAGTAACATCTACAGCAACAGAGACTACCACAATCACAACAACTCCTGTTGAAACATCCACTTCCATTGCAGCAGAAACATCTACAGCAACAGAGACTTCCACATTCACAACAACTCCTGCAGAAACATCCACCACTAGTGCAGCAGAAACATCTACAACAACAGATCTCCCCACAATCACAACAACTCCTGCTGAAACATCCACTTCCATTGCAGTAGAAACATCTACAACAACGGAGACTTCCACATTCACAACAACTACTGTTGTAACATCCACCTCTAGTGAAGCAGAAACATCTACAGCAACAGAGCCCTCCACAATCACAACAACTCCTGCACAAACATCTACCACTAGTACAGCAGAAACATCTACAACAACAGAGACTTCCACATTCACAACAGCTCCTGCTGAAACATCCACCACAAGTACAGCAGAAACATCTACAACAACAGAGACTTCCACATTCACAACAGTTCATGTTGAAACATCCACAACTAGTAAAGCAGAAACATCTACGGCAACAGAGACTACCACAATCACAACAACTCCTGTTGAAACATCCACTTCCATTGCAGCAGAAACATCTACAGCAACAGAGACTTCCACATTCACAACAAATCCTGCAGAAACATCCACCACTAGTGCAGCAGAAACATCTACAAAAACAGAGCTCCCCACAATCACAACAACTCCTGCTGAAACATCCACTTCCATTGGAGTAGAAACATCTTCAACAACGGAGACTTCCACATACACAACAACTCCTGCAGAAACATCTACCACTAGTACAGCAGAAACATCTACAACAACAGAGACTTCCACATTCACAACAGCTCCTGTTGAAACATCTACCACTAGTGCAGCAGAAACATCTACAACAACAGAGCCCTCTACCATCACAACAACTCCTGCAGAAACCTCTATCACTAGTACAGCGAAAACATCTACAACAACAGAGACTTCCACATTCACAACAGCTCCTGCTGAAACATCCACCACTAGTGCAGCAGAAACATCTACAACAACAGAGCCCTTCACAATCACAACAACTCCTGCTGAAACCTCTATCACTAGTACAGCAGAAACGTCTACAACAACAGAGACTTCCACATTCACAACAGCTCCTGCAGAAACATCTACCATTAGTGCAGCAGAAACATCTACAACAACAGAGACTTCCACATTCACAACAGTTCATGTTGAAACATCCACAACTAGTAAAGCAGAAACATCTATGGCAACAGAGACTACCACAATCACAACAACTCCTGTTGAAACATCCACTTCCATTGCAGCAGAAACATCTACAGCAACAGAGACTTCCACATTCACAACAAATCCTGCAGAAACATCCACCACTAGTGCAGCAGAAACATCTACAAAAACAGAGCTCCCCACAATCACAACAACTCCTGCTGAAACATCCACTTCCATTGGAGTAGAAACATCTTCAACAACGGAGACTTCCACATTCACAACAACTCCTGCAGAAACATCTACCACTAGTACAGCAGAAACATCTACAACAACAGAGACTTCCACATTCACAACAGCTCCTGTTGAAACATCTACCACTAGTGCAGCAGAAACATCTACAACAACAGAGCCCTCTACCATCACAACAACTCCTGCAGAAACCTCTATCACTAGTACAGCGAAAACATCTACAACAACAGAGACTTCCACATTCACAACAGCTCCTGCTGAAACATCCACCACTAGTGCAGCAGAAACATCTACAACAACAGAGCCCTTCACAATCACAACAACTCCTGCTGAAACCTCTATCACTAGTACAGCAGAAACGTCTACAACAACAGAGACTTCCACATTCACAACAGCTCCTGCAGAAACATCTACCATTAGTGCAGCAGAAACATCTACAACAACAGAGACTTCCACATTCACAACAGTTCCTGCTGAAACATCCACAACTAGTGTAGCAGAAACATCTACAGCTACAGAGACTACCACAATCACAACAACTCCTGTTGAAACATCCACTTCCATTGCAGCAGAAACATCTACAACAAAAGAGCTCCCCACCATCACAACAACTCCTGCTGAAACATCCACTTCCATTGCAGTAGAAACATCTACAACAACGGAGACTTCCACCTTCACAATAACTACTGCTGTAACATCCACCTCTAGTGAAGCAGAAACATATACAGCAACAGAGCCCTCCACAATCACAACAACTCCTGCAGAAACATCTACCACTAGTGCAGCAGAAAAGTCTACAAGAACTACAGCAGAAACATCTACCACTAGTGCAGCAGAAACATCTACAACAACAGAGCCCTCCACAATCACAACAACTCTTGCAGAAACATCTGTCACTAGTGCAGCCGAAACATCTACAACAACAGACACTTCCACATCAACTCCTGCTGAAACATCCACCACTAGTGTAGCAGAAACATCTATAACAACAGACACTTCCATGATCACACCAATTCCTTCTGAAACATCCACCACTACTGTAGCAGAAATATCTACAGCAATAGAGACTTCGACAATTACAACAACCCCAGTTGAAACATCCACCATTATCAAAGCAGAAACATCTACAACAACAGAGCCCTCCATAATCATAACAACTACTGCAGAAACATCTACCACTAGTTCAGCAGAAACGTCTACAAGAACTACAGCAGAAATATATTCCACCAGTGCAGCAGAAACATCTACAACAACAGGTTCCTCCACAATCACAACAACTCCTACAGAAACATCTATCACTAGTGCAGCAGAAAAACCTACAACAACAGACACTTCCATGATCACAACAACTCCTGCTGTAACATCCACCACTAGTGAAGCAGAAACATCTACAACAACAGAGCTCCCCACAATCACAACAACTCCTGCTGAAACATCCACTTCCATTGCAGTAGAAACATCTTCAACAACGGAGACTTCCACATTCACAACAACTACTGCTGTAACAACCACCTCTAGTGCAGCAGAAACATCTACAGCAAAAGAGCCCTCCACAATCACAACAACTCCTGCAGAAACATCTACCACTAGTACAGCAGAAACATCTACAACAACAGAGACTTCCACATTAACAACAGCTCCTGCTGAAACATCTACCACTAGTGCAGCAGATACATCTACAGCAACAGAGCCCTCTACAATCACAACAACTCCTGCAGAAACATCTACCACTAGTACAGCAGAAACATCTACAACAATAGAGACTTCGACAATTCCAACAACTCCAGTTGAAACATCCACCATTATCACAGCAGAAATATATACAACAACAGAGCCCTCCACAATCACAACAACTCCTGCAGAAACATCTATAACTAGTGCAGTAGAAACATCTACAACAACAGAGCCCTCCACAATCACAACAACTCCTGCAGAAACATCTACCACTAGTGCAGCAGAAACATCTACAACAACAGAGCCCTCCAAAATCACAACAACTCCTGCAGAAACATCTATCACTAGTACAGCAGAAACATCTACAATAACAGAGACTTCCACATTCACAACAGCTCCTGCTGAAACATCCACCACTAGTGCAGCAGAAACATCTACAACAACAGAGCCCTTCACAATCACAACAACTCCTGCAGAAACATCTACCACTAGTGTAGCAGAAACATCTACAACAACAGAGACTTCCACATTCACAACAGCTCCTGCAGAAAAATCTACCACTAGTGCAGCAGAAACATCTACAACAACAGAGACTTCCACATTCACAACAGTTCCTGCTGAAACATCCACAACTAGTGTAGCAGAAACATCTACAGCAACAGAGACTACCACAATCACAACAACTCCTGTTGAATCATCCACTTCCATTGCAGCAGAAACATCTACAGCAACAGTGACTTCCACATTCACAACAACTCCTGCTGTAACATCCACCTCTAGTGCAGCAGAAACATCTACAGCAAAAGAGCCCTCCACAATCACAACAACTCCTGCAGAAACATCTACCACTAGTACAGCAGAAACATCTACAACAACAGAGACTTCCACATTAACAACAGCTCCTGCTGAAACATCTACCACTAGTGCAGCAGATACATCTACAGCAACAGAGCCCTCTACAATCACAACAACTCCTGCAGAAACATCTACCACTAGTACAGCAGAAACATCTACAACAATAGAGACTTCGACAATTCCAACAACTCCAGTTGAAACATCCACCATTATCACAGCAGAAATATATACAACAACAGAGCACTCCACAATCACAACAACTCCTGCAGAAACATCTATAACTAGTGCAGTAGAAACATCTACAACAACAGAGCCCTCCACAATCACAACAACTCCTGCAGAAACATCTACCACTAGTGCAGCAGAAACATCTACAACAACAGAGCCCTCCAAAATCACAACAACTCCTGCAGAAACATCTATCACTAGTACAGCAGAAACATCTACAATAACAGAGACTTCCACATTCACAACAGCTCCTGCTGAAACATCCACCACTAGTGCAGCAGAAACATCTACAACAACAGAGCCCTTCACAATCACAACAACCCCTGCAGAAACATCTACCACTAGTGTAGCAGAAACATCTACAACAACAGAGACTTCCACATTCACAACAGCTCCTGCAGAAACATCCACCACTAGTGCAGCAGAAACATCTACAACAACAGAGACTTCCACATTCACAACAGTTCCTGCTGAAACATCCACAACTAGTGTAGCAGAAACATCTACAGCAACAGAGACTACCACAATCACAACAACTCCTGTTGAATCATCCACTTCCATTGCAGCAGAAACATCTACAGCAACAGTGACTTCCACATTCACAACAACTCCTGCAGAAACATCCACCACTAGTGCAGCAGAAACATCTTCAACAACAGAGCTCCCCACAATCACAACAACTCCTGCTGAAACATCCACTTCCATTGCAGTAGAAACATCTACAACAATGGAGACTTCCACATTCACAACAACTACTGCTGTAACATCCACCTCTAGTGAAGCAGAAACATCTACAGCAACAGAGCCCTCCACAATCATAACAACTCCTGCAGAAACATCTACCACTAGTACAGCAGAAACATCTACAACAACAGAGACTTCCACATTCACAACAGCTCCTGCTGAAACATCCACCACTAGTGCAGCAGAAACATCTATGACAACAGAGACTTCCATGATCACAACAGGTCATGCCGTAACATTCACAACTATTGTAGCAGAAACAACTACAACAATAGAGACTTCGACAATTCCAACAACTCCATTTGAAACATCCACCATTATCACAGCAGAAATATATACAACAACAGAGCCCTCCACAATCACAAAAGCTACTGCAGAAATATCTACCACTAGTGCAGCAGAAACATCTACAACAACAGAGACTTCCACATTCACAACAGTTCCTGCTGAAACATCCACAACTAGTGTAGCAGAAACATCTACAGCAACAGAGACTACCACAATCACAACAACTCCTGTTGAAACATCCACCACTAGTGCAGCAGAAACATCTACAACAACAGATCTCCCCACAATCACAACAACTCCTGCTGAAACATCCACCATTATCACAGCAGAAATATATACAACAACACAGCCCTCCACAATCACGAAAGCTACTGCAGAAACATCTACCACTAGTGCAGCAGAAACATCTACAACAACAGAGCTCCTCACAATCACAACAACTCCTGCTGGAACATCGACTTCCATTGCAGTAGAAACATCTTCAACAACGGAGACTTCCACATTCACAACAACTCCTGCAGAAACATCTACCACTAGTACAGCAGAAACATCTACAGCAACAGAGACTACCACAATCACAACAACTCCTGTTGAAACATCCACTTCCATTGCAGCAGAAACATTTACAGTAACAGAGACTTCCACATTCACAACAACTCCTGCAGAAACATCCACCACTAGTGCAGCAGAAACATCTACAATAAAAGATCTCCCCACAATCACAACAACTCCTGCTGAAACATCCTCTTCCATTGCAGTAGAAACATCTACAACAACGGAGACTTCCACATTCACAACAACTATTGTTGTAACATCCACCTCTAGTGAAGCAGAAACATCTACAGCAACAGAGCCCTCCACAATCACAACAACTCCTGCAGAAACATCTACCACTAGTACAGCAGAAACATCTACAACAACAGAGACTTCCACATTCACAACAGCTCCTGCTGAAACATCCACCACTAGTACAGCAGAAACATCTACAACAACAGAGACTTCCACATTCACAACAGTTCCTGCTGAAACATCTACCACTAGTGCAGCAGAAACGTCTACAACAACAGAGCCCTCCACAATCACAACAAGTCCTGCAGAAACATCTATCACTAGTACAGCAGAAACATCTACAACAATAGAGACTTCGACAATTCCAACAACTCCAGTTGAAACATCCACCATTATCACAGCAGAATTATATACAACAACAGAGCCCTCCACAATCACAACAACTCCTGCAGAAACATCTATCACTAGTACAGCAGAAACATCTACAATAACAGAGACTTCCACATTCACAACAGCTCCTGCTGAAACATCTACCACTAGTGCAGCAGAAACATCTACAACAACAGAGCCCTCCACAATCACAACAACTCCTGCAGAAACATCTATCACTAGTACAGCAGAAAAATCTACAACAACAGAGAATTCCACATTCACAACAGCTCCTGTTGAAACATCCACCACTAGTGCAGCAGAAACAACTACAACAACAGAGACTTCCACATTCACAACAGCTCCTGCCGAAACATCCACCACTAGTGCAGCAGAAATATCTATGACAACAGAGACTTCCATGATCACAACAGGTCATGACGTAACATTCACAACTATTGTAGCAGAAACAATCACAACAACTCCTGCTGAAACATCCACTTCCATTGCAGTAGAAACATCTTCAACAACGGAGACTTCCACATTCACAACAACTCCTGCAGAAACATCTAACACTAGTACAGCAGAAACATCTACAGCAACAGAGACTACCACAATCACAACAACTCCTGTTGAAACATCCACTTCCATTGCAGCAGAAACATCTACAGCAACAGAGACTTCCACATTCACAACAACTCCTGCAGAAACATCTATCACTAGTACAGCAGAAACATCTACAATAACAGAGACTTCCACATTCACAACAGCTCCTGCTGAAACATCCACCACTAGTGCAGCAGAAACATCTACAACAACAGAGCCCTTCACAATCACAACAACTCCAGCAGAAACCTCTATCACTAGTACAGCAGAAACATCTACAACAACAGAGACTTCCACATTCACAACAGCTCCTGCTGAAACATCCACCACTAGTGCAGCAGAAACATCTACAACAACAGAGCCCTTCACAATCACAACAACTCCTGCTGAAACCTCTATCACTAGTACAGCAGAAACGTCTACAACAACAGAGACTTCCACATTCACAAAAGCTACTGCAGAAACATCTACCACTAGTGCAGCAGAAACATCTACAACAACAGAGACTTCCACATTCACAACAGTTCCTGTTGAAACATCCACAACTAGTAAAGCAGAAACATCTACAGCAACAGAGACTACCACAATCACAACAACTCCTGTTGAAACATCCACTTCCATTGCAGCAGAAACATCTACAGCAACAGACACTTCCACATTCACAACAACTCCTGCAGAAACATCCACCACTAGTGCAGCAGAAACATCTACAACAACAGAGCTCCCCACAATCACAACAACTCCTGCTGAAACATCCACTTCCATTGCAGTAGAAACATCTTCAACAACGGAGACTTCCACATTCACAACAACTCCTGCAGAAACATCTACCACTAGTACAGCAGAAAGATCTACAACAACAGAGACTTCCACATTCACAACAGCTCCTCCTGAAACATCCACCACTAGTGCAGCAGAAACATCTACAACAACAGAGCCCTCCACAGTCACAACAACTCCTGCAGAAACATCTAACACTAGTACAGCAGAAACATCTACAACAACAGAGACTTCCACATTCACAACAGCTCCTGCTGAAACATCTACCACTAGTGCAGCAGAAACATCTACAACAACAGAGCCCTCCACAATCACAACAACTCCTGCAGAAACATCTATCACTAGTACAGCAGAAACATCTACAATAACAGAGACTTCCACATTCACAACAGCTCCTGCTGAAACATCCACCACTAGTGCAGCAGAAACATCTACAACAAAAGAGCCCTTCAAAATCACAACAACTCCTGCAGAAACCTCTATCACTAGTACACCAGAAACATCTACAACAACAGAGACTTCCACATTCACAACAGCTCCTGCTGAAACATCCACCACTAGTGCAGCAGAAACATCTACAACAACAGAGCCCCTCACAATCACAACAACTCCTGCAGAAACCTCTATCACTAGTACAGCAGAAACATCTACAACAACAGAGACTTCCACATTCACAACAGCTCCTGCTGAAACATCCACCACTAGTGCAGCAGAAACATCTACAACAACAGAGCCCTTCACAATCACAACAACTCCTGCAGAAACCTCTATCACTAGTACAGCAGAAACATCTACAACAACAGAGACTTCCACATTCACAACAGCTCCTGCTGAAACATCCACCACTAGTGCAGCAGAAACATCTACAACAACAGAGCCCTTCACAATCACAACAACTCCTGCTGAAACCTCTATCACTAGTACAGCAGAAACATCTACAACAACAGAGACTTCCACATTCACAACAGTTCCTGCTGAAACATCCACAACTAGTGCAGCAGAAAAATCTGCAACAACAGAGCTCCCCACAATCACAACAACTCCTGCTGAAACATCCACTTCCATTGCAGTAGAAACATCTACAACAACGGAGACTTCCACATTCACAACAACTACTGTTGTAACATCCACCTCTAGTGAAGCAGAAACATCTACAGCAACAGAGCCCTCCACAATCACAACAACTCCTGCAGAAACATCTACCACTAGTGCAGCAGAAAAGTATACAAGAACTACAGCAGAAACATCTACCACTAGTGCAGCAGAAACATCTACAACAACAGAGCCCTCCAGAATCACAACAACTCTTGCAGAAACATCTGTCACTAGTGCAGCCGAAACATCTACAACAACAGACACTTCCATGATCACAACAACTCCTGCTGAAACATCCACCACTAGTGTAGCAGAAACATCTATAACAACAGAGATTTCCACATTCACAGCAGCTCCTGCTGAAACTTCCACCACTAGTGTAGCAGAAACATCTACAACAACAGAGACTTCCACAATCACAACAATTCCTTCTGAAACATCCACCACTATTGTAGCAGAAATATCTACAGCAATAGAGACTTCGACAATTACAACAACCCCAGTTGAAACATCCACCATTATCACAGCAGAAACATCTACAACAACAGAGCCCTCCACAATCACAACAACTACTGCAGAAACATCTACCACTAGTGCAGCAGAAAAGTCTACAACAACAGACACTTCCACGATCACAACAACTCCTGCTGAATCATCCACCACTAGTGTAGCAGAAATATCTACAACAATAGAGACTTCGACAATTACAACAACTCCAGTTAAAACATCCACCATTATCACTGCAGAAATATCTACAACAACAGAGCCCTCCACAATCACAACAGCTACTGCAGAAACATCTACCACTAGTGCAGCAGAAACGTCTACAAAAACTACAACAGAAACATATACCACTAGTGCAGCAGAAGCATCTATGACAACAGAGAGTTCCACATTCACAACAGCTCCTGCTGAAACATCCACCACTAGTGTAGGAGAGACATCTACAACAATAAAGACTTCCACAATCACAACAAATACTGCGGTAACATCCACAACTAGTGAAGCAGAAACATCTACAACAACAGAGACTTCCACAATCACAACAAATACTGCGGTAACATCCACCACTAGTGCAGCAGAAACATCTATAACAACAGACACTTCCACATTCACAACAGCTCCTGCTGAAACATCTACCACTAGTGCAGCAGAAACATCTACAGCAATAGAGACTTCAACAATTACAACAACCCCAGTTGAAACATCCACCATTATCACAGCAGAAACATCTACAACAACAAAGCCCTCCACAATCATAACAACTACTGCAGAAACATCTATCACTAGGGCAGCAGAAACGTCTACAAGAACTACAGCAGAAACATATTCCACCAGTGCAGCAGAAACATCTACAACAACAGAGCCCTCCACAATCACAACAACTCCTGCAGAAACATCTATCACTAGGGCAGCAGAAACACCTACAACAACAGACACTTCCATGATCACACCAACTCCTGCTGTAACATCCATCACTAGTGAAGCAGAAACATCTACAACAACAGAGACTTCCACATTTACAACAAGTCCTGCAGAAACCTCCACCACTAGTGCGGCAGAAACATCTATAACAACAGAGCTCTCCACAATTACAACAATTACTGCAGAAACATCTATCACTAATGCGACAGAAGCATCTACAACAACAGACACTTCCATGATCACAACAATTCCTGTTGAAACATCCACCACTAGTTTAGCAGAAACATCTACAGCAATAGAGACTTCGACAATTACAACAACCCCAGTTGAAACATCCACCATTATCACTGCAGAAATATCGACAACAACAGAGCCCTCCACAATGACAACAACTACTGCAGAAACATCTACCGCTAGTGCAGCAGAAAAGTCTACAAGAACTACAGCAGAAACATCTACCACTAGTACAGCAGAAAAATCTACTACAACCGAGCCCTCCACAATCACAACTCCTGCAGAAACATCTAACACCAGTGCAGCAGAAACATCTACAACAACAGACACTTCCACGATCACAACAATTACTGCTGTAACATCCACAACTAGTGAAGCAGAAACATCTACAGCAACTGAGACTTCCACATTCACAACAATTCCTGCAAGAACATCCACCACTAGTAGTGCAGCAGAAACATCTACAACAACAGAGACTTCCACATTCACAACAGCTCCTGCAGAAACATCCACCACTAGTGTAGCAGAAACATCTACAACAACAGAGACTTCCACAATCACAACAACTCCTGTTGAAACATCCACTTCCATTGCAGCAGAAACATCTACAACAACAGAGCCCTCCACAATCACAACAACTCCTGCAGAAACATCTATCACTAGTGCAGCAGAAACATCTACAACAACAGAGCCCTCCACAATCACAACAACTACTGCAGAAACATCCACCACTAGTGCAGCAGAAACATCTACAACAACAGACACTTCCAAGATCACAACAACTCCTCCTGAAACATCCACCTCTACTGTAGCAGAAACATCGACAACAACAGAAACTTCCACAATCACAACAACTCCTGGAGAAACATCAACCACTATTGCAGTGGAATCATCTACAACAACAGACACTTCCATGATCACACCAACTCCTGCTGAAACATCCACCACTAGTGTAGCAGAAACATCTACAACAACAGAGACTTCCATGATCACAACAACTCCTGCTGAAACATCCACCACTAGTGTAGCAGAAACATCTACAACAACAGGGACTTCCATGATCACAACAACTCCTGCTGAAACATCCATTTCCATTGCAGCAGAAACATCTACGAAAACAGACACTTCCACGATCACAACAACTACTGCTGTAACATCCACCTCTAGGGAAGCAGAAAGATCTACAGCAACAGAGAAATTCACATTCACAACAACTTCTGCAGAAACATCCATCACTAGTGCAGCAGAAACATACATAACAACAGAGCTCTCAACGATTACAACAACTACTGCAGAAACATCTGTAACTAGTGCGACAGACACATCTACAATAACAGACACTTCCATGATCACAACAACCCCAGTTGAAACATCCACCATTATCACTGCAGATATATCTAAAACAACAGAACCCTCAACAATCACAGCAACTACTGCAAAAACATCTAACACTAGTACAGCAGAAACATCTACATCAACAGAGCCCTCCTCAATCACAACAACTCCTGCAGGAACATCTATTACTAGTGCAGCAGAAACATCTATAACAACAGAGCTCTCCACAATTACAACAACTACTGCAGAAACATCTATCACTAGTGCGACAGAAGCATCTACAACAACAGGCACGTCCATGATCACAACAACTCCTACTGAAACATCCACCACTAGAGTAGCAGAAACATCTAATTCCATGATCATAACAACTCCTGCTGAAACATCCACCACTAGTGTAGCAGAAACATCTATAATAACAGTGACTTCCACATTTACAACATCTCCTGCTGAAACATCCACCACTAGACGAGCAGAAACATCTACTTCCATGATCACAACAACTCCTTTTGAAACATCCACCACTAGACTAGCAGAAACATCTACTTCCATGATCACAACAACTCCTGTTGAAACATCCACTTCCATTGCAGCAGAAACATCTACGAAAAAAACAGACACTTCCACGATCACAACAACTACCGCTGTAACATCCAACTCTAGTGAAGCAGAAAGATCTACAGCAACAGAGACTTCCACATTCACAACAACTCCTGCAGAAACATCCACCACTAGTGCAGCAGAAACATCTATAACAACAGAGCTCTCCACAATTACAAAAACTACTGCAGAAACATCTGTCACTAGTGCAGCAGAAACATCTACAATAACAGACACTTCCATGATCAAAACAACCCCAGTTGAAACATCCACCATTATCACTGCAGAAATATCTACAACAACAGAACCCTCCACAATCACAACAACTAATGCAGAAACATCTACCACTAGTGCAGCAGAAACATCTACAACAACAGACACTTCCATTATCACAACAATTCCTGTTGAAACATCCACAACTATTGTAGCAGAAATATCTACAGCAATAGAGACTTCGACAATTACAACAACCCCAATTGAAACATCCACCATTATCACAGCAGAAACATCTACAACAACAGAGCCCTCCACAATCACAACAACTACTGCAGAAACATCTACCACTAGTGCAGCAGAAAAGTCTACAAGAACTTCAGCAGAAACATCTACCACTAGTGCAGCAGAAACATCTACAACAACAGAGCCCTCCACATTCACAACAACTCCTGCAGAAACATCTATCACTAGTGCAGCAGAAACATCTACAACAACAGACACTTCCATGATGACAACAACTCCTCCTGAAACATCCACCACTAGAGTAGCAGAAACATCTACTTCCATGATCACAACAACTCTTGCTGAAACATCCATCACTAGTGTAGCAGAAACATCTATAACAACAGAGATTTCCACATTCACAACATTTCCTGCTGAAACTTCCACGACTAGTGTAGCAGAAACATCTCCAACAACAGAGACTTCCACAATCACAACAACTACTGCTGTAACATCCACAACTAGTGAAACAGAAACATCTACAACAACAGACACTTCCACAATCACACCAAATACTGCTGTAACATCTACAACTAGTGAAGTAGAAACATCTATAACAACAGACACTTCCATGATCACAACAGTTCCTGCTGAAACATCCACCACTATTGTAGCAGAAACATCTACAGCAATAGAGACTTCGACAATTACAACAACCCCAGTTGAAACATCCACCATTATCACAGCAGAAATATCTACAACAAATGAGCCCTCCACAATCACAATAACTCCTGGAGAAAAATCAACCACTAGTGCAGCAGAAACATCTACAACAACAGAGCCCTCCACAATCACAAAAAATCCTGCAGAAACATCCACCACTAGAGTAGCAGAAACATCTACTTCAATGATCACAACAACTCCGGCTGAAACATCCACCACTAGTGTAGCAGAAACATCTATAGCAACAGAGATTTCCACATTCACAACAGCTCCTGCTGAAGCTTCCACCACTAGTGTAGCAGAAACATCTACAACAACCAAGACTTCCACAATCACAAGAACTCCTGCAGAAACATCCACTTCCATTGCTGCAGAAACACCTACAACAACAGACTCTTCCACGATCACAACAATTACTGCTGTGACATCCACAACTAGTGAAGCAGAAACATCAACAAAAACAGAGACTTCCACAATCACAACAACTCCTGGAGAAACATCAAACACTATTGCAGTGGAATCATCTACAACTACAGACACTTCCATTATCACAACAGTTCCTGCTGAAACATCCACCACTAGAGTAGCAGAAACATCTACTTCCATGATCACAACAAGTCTTGCTGAAACATCCACCACTAGTGTAGCAGAAACATCTACAACAACAGAGACTTCCATGATCACAACAACTCCTGCTGAAACATCCACCACTAGTGTAGCAGAAACATCTACAACAACAGAGACTTCCATGATCACAACAACTCCTGCTGAAACATCCATTTCCATTGCAGTAGAAACATCTACGAAAACAGACACGTCCACGATCCCAACAACTACTGCTGTAACATCCACCTCTAGGGAAGCAGAAAGATCTACAGCAACAGAGACTTTAACATTCACAACAACCTCTGCAGAAACATCCATCACAAGTGCAACATCTATAACAACAGAGCTCTCCAAGATTACAACAACTACTGCAGAAACATCTGTCACTAGTGCGACAGAAGCATCTACAACAACAGGCACGTCCATGATCACAACAACCCCAGTTGAAACATCCACCATTATCACTGCAGATATATCTAAAACAACAGAACCCTCCACAGTCACAACAACTACTGCAGAAACATCTACCACTAGTACAGCAGAAACATCTACATCAACAGAGCCTTCCACAATCACAACAACTCCTGCAGAAACATCTATCACTAGTGCGACAAAAGCATCTACAACAACAGGCACATCCATGATCACAACAACTCCTACTCAAACATCCACCACTAGAGTAGCAGAAACATCTACTTCCATGATCACAACATCTCCTACTGAAACATCCACCACTAGACTAGCAGAAACATCTACTTCCATGATCACAACAACTCCTGCTGAAACATCCACCACCAGTGTAGCAGAAACATCTATAACAACAGAGACTTCCACATTCACAACTGCTCCTGCAGAAACATCCACCACTATTGCAGCAGAAACAACTACAACAACAGAGACTTCCACAATCACAACAACTCCTGCAGAAACATCTACCACTAGTGCAGCAGAAACATCTACAACAACAGAGCTCTCCACAATTACAACAACTACTGCAGAAACATCTGTCACTAGTGCAGCAGAAACATCTACAATAACAGACACTTCCATGATCACAACAATCCCAGCTGAAACATCCACCATTATCACAGCAGAAACATCTACAACACCAGAGCCCTCCACAATCACAACAACTACTGCTGTAACATACACAACTAGTGAAGCAGAAACATCTACAGCAACAGAGACTTCCACATTCACAACAACTCCTGCAGAAACATCCACCACTAGTGCAGCAAAAACATCTATAACAACAGAGCAGTCCACGATTACAACAACTACTGCAGAAACATCTATCACTAGTGCAGCAGAAACATCTACAACAACAGACACTTCCATGATCACATCAATTCCTGCTGAAACATCCACCACTATTGTAGCAGCAACATCTACAGCAATAGAGCCCTCCACAATCACAACAACTACTGCAGAAACATCTACAACTAGTGCAGCAGAAAAGTCTACAAGAACTACAGCAGAAACATTTACCACTAGTGCAGCAGAAACATCTACAACAACAGAGCCCTCCACAATCACAACAACTCCTGCAAAAACATCTATCACTAGTGCAGCAGAAACATCTACAACAACAGACACTTCCATGATCACAACAACTCCTGCTGAAACATCCACCACTAGAGTAGCAGAAACATCTACTTCCATGATCACACCAACTCCTGCTGAAACATCCACCACTAGTGTAGCAGAAACATCTATAACAACAGAGACTTCCACATTCACAACAGCTCCTGCTGAAACTTCCACCACTAGTGCAGCAGAAATATCTATAACAACAGGTACTTTTACATTCACAACAACTCCTGCAGAAACATCCACCACTAGTGCAGCAGAAACATTTATAACAACAGAGCTCTCCACGATTACAACAACTACTGCAGAAACATCTATCGCTAGTGCAACAGAAACATCTACAACAACAGACACTTCCATGATCACAACAATTTCTGCTGAAACATCCACCACTATTGTAGCAGAAATATCTACAGCAATAGAGACTTCGACAATTACAACAACCCCAGTTGAAACATCCACCATTATCACAGCAGAAACATCTACAACAACAGAGCCCTCCACAATCACAACAATTACTGCAGAAACATCTAACACTAGTGCAGCAGAAACATCTACAAGAACTACAGCAGAAACATCTACCACTAGTGCAGCAGAAACATCTACAACAACAGACACTTCCATGATCACAACAACTCCTGCTGAAACATCTACCACTAGTGTAGCAGAAACATCTATAACAACCGAGACTTCCACAATTACAACAACTCCTATTGAAACATCCACTTCCATTGCAGCAGAAACATCTACAACAACAGACACTTCCACAATCACAACAGCTACTGCTGTAACATCCACCTCTAGTGAAGCAGAAACATCTACAGCAACAGAGCCCTCCACAATCACAACAACTCCTGCAGACATATCCACCACTAGTGCAGAAGAAACATCTTCAACAACAGAGCTCTCCACAATTACAACAACTATTGCAGAAACATCTATCACTAGTGCTGCAGAAACATCTACAACAACAGAGCCCTCCACAATCACAACAACTCCTGCAGAAACATCCACCACTAGTGTAGCAGAAACATCTACAACAATAGAGACTTCGACAATTACAAAAACTCCAGTTGAAACGTCCACCATTATCACAGCAGAAACATATACAACAACAGAGCCCTCCATAATCAAAACAACAACTGAGGCTGAAATATCAATTACTAGTGCTTCAGAAACATCTACAATGACAGAGACTTCCACATTCACAACTACTGCTGAAATATCCACTACTAGTGTAGCAGAATCATCTACAACAGTGGAGCCAGTATATGAAGTGAATATTAAGCTGGAATTCCGCTCTAAAGATTCTTTCATAGATGACCTCAATGATCGACAGTCTCCTGCTTTCAAAAACAGGGCTATGCTTGTTCAGGATATTGTGAGTTCAAACCCACATACTGTATTCACTATATAATCATTAAAATTATGAACGTATTAATTATTTACATTTAATGAATTATAAATAGTTTCATCATAACTTTCTGTACTTTATTACAGCTTACACTTATTTTCAAGAATTTCCATTCCTTCCTTAGAGTCACTGTGCTACTATTCAGGTAAATACTGAATACTTCACTGCTGATAATTTTAAATGCAATGCCTTTGTGAATGTTTTCAACTGTGAGAGATAATTCATACATGCGACTAACCCATTTATTAGTCCAATATGACAGTATTTCTAAAAATGTATTTCAGCAAGGGATCGGTCATTACCACATCAGAACTTGCTTTCAACTCTACACAGACTGTGCCATCAGAACTCCAAATTGCAGAAGAATTACTGAGTGATGATACAACTATCAATGCCCTGAACATAACTTCATTTTCAGTTAATAATACAGGTTTGTCTGACAATATAATAAAAGCAAAAGGTTAGAAAAAAATGTTGTATTGTACATACGTGAGACATTGAACAAACTGTAAAAAATAATCAGATTAGACATGGTTTTACATAAACTTTGGTGTTTATAAATATTCTGTTAAAATATACATTCAAAATGTACACACAATTTATTTCTTTTGACATTACTTTTGAGAGTGCCTTCTAAACTGATAAGCATTTTTTTATGAACCAACAACAGAATACCTATCAATAACAACAACTCCTGCTACAACATCTAAAGCAACAACAGAGCTGTCCACAATCACAACTACTCCAACTGAAACAACCGCTACTAGTGCAGCAGAAACATCTACAACAGCAGACACTTCCTCAATCACAATATCTACTGCAGAAATATCTACCACTAGTGCAGCAGAAACATCTACAACAATAGAGACTTCGACAATAACAACAATTCCAGTTGAAACATCCACAATTATCACAGCAGAAACATATACAACAATACAGACTTCGACAGTTACAACAATTCCAGTTGAAACATCCACCATTATCACAGCAGAAACATATACAACCACAGAGCCCTCCACAATCACAACAACTACTGCAGAAACATCTACCTTTAATGCAGCAGAAACATCTACAACAACAGAGCTCTCCACAATCACAACAACTGTTGCAGAAAAAACTATCACTAGTGCAGCAGAAACATCTACAACAACAGACACTTCCATGATCACAACAACTCCTGCTGAAACATCCACCACTAGTGTAGCAGAAACATATATGACAACAGAGACTTCCACATTCACAACAGCTCCTGCTGAAACATCCTCCACTAGTGTAGGAGAGACATCTACAACAACAAAAACGTCCACAATCACAACAACTCCTGCAGAAACATCTATCACTAGTGCAGCTGAAACATCTACAATAACAGAGACTTCCACATTCACAACAGCTCCTGCTGAAACATCCACCACTAGTGCAGCAGAAACGTCTACAACAACAGAGCCCTCCACAATCACAACAACTCCTGCAGAAACATCTACCACTAGTGCAGCAGAAGCATCTACAACAACAGAGACTTCCACATTCACAACAACTCCTGCTGAAACATCTACCACTAGTGCAGCAGAAACGTCTACAACAACAGAGCCCTCCACAATCACAACAACTCCTGCAGAAACATCTATCACTAGTACAGCAAAAACATCTACAACAACAGAGACTTCCACATTCACAAAAGCTCCTGCTGAAACATCCACCACTAGTGCAGCAGAAACATCTATGACAACAGAGACTTCCATGATCACAACAGGTCCTGCTGTAACATTCACAACTAGTGTAGCAGAAACAACTACAACAATAGAGACTTCGACAATTCCAACAACTCCAGTTGAAACATCCACCATTATCACAGCAGAAATATATACAACAGAGCCCTCCACAATCACAAAAACTACTGCAGAAACATCTATCACTAGTGCAGCTGAAACATCTACAACAACAGAGACTTCCACATTCACAACAGTTCCTGCTGAAACATCCACCACTAGTGTAGTAACAACATCTACAGCAACAGAGACATCCACAATCACAACAACTCCTGCAGAAACATCTATCACTAGTGCAGCAAAAACATCTACAACAACAGAGACTTCCACATTCACAACAGTTCCTGCTGAAACATCCAGCACTAGTGTAGCAGAAACATCTACAACAACAGAGACTACCACAATTACAACAACTACTGCCGAAACATCCACCTTTATCACAGCAGAAACATCTACAACAACAGAGCCCTCCACAATCACAACAACCTCTGCAGAAACATCTATCACTAGTACAGCAGAAACATCTACAACAACAGAGACTTCCACATACACAACAGTTCCTGCTGAAACATCCACAACTAGTGTAGTAGAAACATCAACAACAAGAGAGACTACCACAATCACAACAACTCCTGCTGAAACATCCACCACTAGTGCAGAAGAAACATCTACAACAACGGAGCCCTCCACAATCACAACAACTCCTGCAGAAACATCTAACACTATTACAGCAGAAACATCTACAACAACAGAGACTTCCACATTCACAACAGCTCCTGCTGAAACATCTACCACTAGTGCAGCAGAAACATCTACAAAAACAGAGCCCTCCACAATCACAACAACTCCTGCTGAATCATCCACCACTAGTGTAGCAGAAAAATCTACAACAATAGAGACTTCAACAATTACAACAACTCCAGTTGAAACATCCACCATTATCACTGCAGAAATATCTACAACAACAGAGCCCTCCACATTCACAACAGCTACTGCAGAAACATCTACCACTAGTGCAGCAGAAACGTCTACAAAAACTACAACAGAAACATATACCACTAGTGCAGCAGAAACATCTATGACAACAGATAGTTCCTCATTCACAACAGCTCCTGCTGAAACATCCACCACTAGTGTAGGAGAGACATCTACAACAATAAAGACTTCCACAATCACAACAACTCCTGGAGAAACATCAGCCAGTATTGTAGCAGAAACATCTACAGCATTAGAGACTTCGACAATTACAACAACCCCAGTTGAAACATCCACCATTATCACAGCAAAAACATCTACAACAACAGAGCCCCCCACAATCACAACAACTACTGCAGAAACATCTACCACTAGTGCAGCAGAAAAGTCTACAAGAACTACAGCAGAAACATCTACAACAACAGAGCCCTCCACAATCAAAACAACTCCTGCAGAAACATCTATCACTAGTACAGCAGAAACATCTACAACAACAGAGACTACAACAATCACAACAACTCCTGTTGAAACATCCACTTCCATTGCAGCAAAAACATCTACAGCTACAGAGCTCCCCACAATCACAACAACTCCTGCTGAAACATCCACCACTAGTACAGCAGAAACATCTACAACAACAGAGACTTCCATGACCGCAACAACACCTTTTGAAACATCCACTTCCATTGCAGCAGAAACATTTACAACAACAGACACTTCAACGATCACAACAGCTACTGCTGTAACATCCACCACTAGTGTAGCAGAAACGTCTACAACAACAGAGAATTCCAAAATCACAACAACACTTGTTGAAACATCCACTTCCATTGCAGCAGAAACATCTACAACAACAGACTCTTCCACGATCACAACAGCTACTGCTGTAACATCCACCACTAGTGAAGCAGAAATATCTACAGCAACAGAGACTTCCACATTCACAAAAACTTCTGCAGAAACATTCACCACTAGTGCAGCAGAAACATTTACAACAATAGAGCCCTTTACAATCACAACAACTACTACTGCAGAAACATCTACCACTAGTGCAGCAGAAACATCTACAACAACAGAGACTTCCACATTCACAACAGCTTCTGATGAAACATCTACCACTAGTGCAGCTAAAACATCTACAACAACAGAGCCCTCCACAATCACAACAACTCCTGCAGAAACATCTATCACTAGTACAGCAGAAACATCTACAACCACAGAGCCCTCCACATTCACAACAACTCTTGCAGAAACATCTATCACTAGTACAACAGAAACATCTACAACAACAGAGACTTCCACATTCACAACAGCTTCTGCTGAAACATCTACCACTAGTGCAGCTGAAACATCTACAACAACAGAGCCCTCCACAATCACAACAACTCCTGCAGAAACATCTATCACTAGTACAACAGAAACATCTACAACAACAGAGACTTCCACATTCAAAACAGCTTCTGCTGAAACATCTACCACTCGTGCAGCAGAAACATCTACAACAACCGAGCCCTCCACAATCACAACAACTCCTGCAGAAACATCTACCACTAGTGCAGCAGAAACATCTACAACAACAGAGCCCTCCACAATCACAACAACTCCTGCAGAAACATCTATCACTAGTACAGCAGAAACATCTACAACAACAGAGACTTCCACATTCACAACAGCTCCTGCTGAAACATCCACCACTAGTGCAGCAGAAACATCTATGACAACAGAGACTTCCATGATCACAACAGGTCCTGCTGTAACATTCACAACTATTGTAGCAGAAACAACTACAACAATAGAGACTTCGACAATTCCAACAACTCCAGTTGAAACATCCACCATTATCACAGCAGAAATATATACAACAACAGAGCCCTCCACAATCACAAAAACTACTGCAGAAACATCTATCACTAGTGCAGCAGAAACATCTACAACAACAGAGACTTCCACATTCACAACAGTTCCTGTTGAAACATCCAACACTAGTGTAGCAGAAACATCTACAACAACAGAGACAACCACAATCACAACAACTCCTGTTGAAACATCCACTTCCACTGCAGCAAAAACGTCTCCAGTTACAGAGACTTTAACCTTCACAACAACTCCTGCAGAAACATCCACCACTAGTGCAGCAGAAACATCAACAACAACAGAGCTCCCCAAAATCACAACAACTTCTGCTGAAACATCCACTTCCATTGCAGTAGAAACATCTACAACAACAGAGACTTCCACATTGACAAAAACTACTGCTGTAACATCCACCTCTAGTGAAGCAGAAACATCAACAACAACAGAGCTCCCCACAATCACAACAACTCCTGCTGAAACATCCACTTCCATTGCAGTAGAAACATCTACATCAACAGAGACTTCCACATTCACAAAAGCTACTACTGTAACATCCACCTCTAGTGCAGCAGAAACATCTACAACAACAGAGCTCTCCACAATCACAACAACTACTACTGCAGAAACACCTACCACTAGTGCAGCAGAAACGTCTACAAGGACTACAGCAGAAACATCTACCACTAGAGCAGCAGAAAGATCTACAACAACAGAGCCCTCCACAATCACAACAACTCCTGCTGAAACATCCACCAATAGTACAGCAGAAACATCTACAACAACAGAGACTTCCATGACCACAACAGCTCCTGCTGTGACATCCACAACTAGTGTAGCAGAAACGTCTACAACAACAGAGACTTCCAAAATCACAACAACACCTGTTGAAACATCCACATCCATTGCAGCAGAAACATCTACAACAACAGACACTTCCACGATCACAACAGCTACTGCTGTGACATCCACAACTACTGTAGCAGAAACATTTACAACAATAGAGACTTCGACAATTACAACAACTCCAGATGAAACATCCACCATTATCACAGCAGAAACATATACAACAACAGAGCCCTCCACAATCACAACAACTACTACAGCAGAAACATCTACCACTAGTGCAGCAGAAACGTCCATAAGAACTACAGCAGAAACATCTACAACAACAGAGCCCTCCACAATCACAACAAATCCTGCAGAAACATCTATCACTAGTACAGCAGAAACATCTACAACAGAGACTTCCACATTCACAATAGCTTTTGCTGAAACATCTACAACAACAGAGCCCTCCACAATCACAACAACTCCTGCAGAAACATCTACCACTAGTACAGCAGAAACATCTACAACAGAGACTTCCACATTCACAACAGCTCCTGTTGAAACATCCACCACTAGTGCAGCAAAAACATCTGCAACAACAGAGCCCTCCACAATCACAACAACTCCTGCAAAAACATCTATCACTAGTGCAGCAGAAACATCTACAACAACAGAGACTTCCACATTCACAACAGTTCCTGCTGATACATCCACCACTAGTGCAGCAGAAACATCTACAGCAACAGAGACTACCACAATCACAACAACTCCTGTTGAAACATCCACTTCCATTGCAGCAGAAACATCTACAGCAACAGATCTCCCCACAATCACAACAACTCCTGCTGAAACATCCACCTCCATTGCAGTAGAAACATCTACAACAACGGAGACTTCCACATTCACAACAACTACTGTTGTAACATCCACCTCTAGTGAAGCAGAAACATCTACAGCAACAGAGCCCTCCACAATCACAACAAGTCCTGCAGAAACATCTATCACTAGTACAGCAGAAACATCTACAATAACAGAGACTTCGACAATTCCAACAACTCCAGTTGAAACATCCACCATTATCACAGCAGAAATATATACAACAACAGAGCCCTCCACAATCACAACAACTACTGCAGAAACATCTACCACTAGTGCAGCAGAAACATCTACAACAACAGAGACTTCCACATTCACAACAGCTACTGCTGTAACATCCATCTCTAGTGAAGCAGAAACATCTACAACAACAGAGCCCTCCACAATCACAACAACTCCTGCAGAAACATCTATCACTAGTACAGCAGAAACATCTATAACAACAGAGACTTCCACATTCACAACAGCTCCTGCTGAAACATCTACCACTAGTGCAGCAGAAACATCTACAACAACAGAGCCCTCCACAATCACAACAACTCCTGCAGAAACATCTATCACTAGTACAGCAGAAACATCTAAAACAACAGAGACTTCCACATTCACAACAGCTCCTGCTGAAACATCTACCACTAGTGCAGCAGAAACATCTACAACAACAGAGCCCTCCACAATCACAACAACTCCTGCAGAAACATCTATCACTAGTACAGCAGAAACATCTACAACAACAGAGACTTCCACATTCACAACAGCTCCTGCTGAAACATCTACCACTAGTGCAGCAGAAACATCTACAACAACAGAGCCCTCCACAATGACAACAACTCCTGCAGAAACATCTATCACTAGTACAGCAGAAACATCTACAACAACAGAGACTTCCACATTCACAACAGCTCCTGCTGAAACATCTACCACTAGTGCAGCAGAAACATCTACAACAACAGAGCCCTCCACAATCACAACAACTCCTGCAGAAACATCTATCACTAGTACAGCAGAAACATCTACAACAACAGAGACTTCCACATTCACAACAGCTCCTGCTGAAACATCTACCACTAGTGCAGCAGAAACATCTACAACAACAGAGCCCTCCACAATGGCAACAACTCCTGCAGAAACATCTATCACTAGTACAGCAGAAACATCTACAACAACAGAGACTTCCACATTCACAACAACTCCAGTTGAAACATCCACCATTATCACAGCAGAAATATATACAAGAACAGAGCCCTCCACAATCACAACAACTACTGCAGAAACATCTACCACTAGTGCAGCAGAAACATCTACAACAACAGAGACTTCCACATTCACAACAGCTACTGCTGTAACATCCATCTCTAGTGAAGCAGAAACATCTACAACAACAGAGCCCTCCACAATCACAACAACTCCTGCAGAAACATCTATCACTAGTACAGCAGAAACATCTACAACAACAGAGACTTCCACATTCACAACAGCTCCTGCTGAAACATCTACCACTAGTGCAGCAGAAACATCTACAACAACAGAGCCCTCCACAATCACAACAACTCCTGCAGAAACATCTATCACTAGTACAGCAGAAACATCTAAAACAACAGAGACTTCCACATTCACAACAGCTCCTGCTGAAACATCTACCACTAGTGCAGCAGAAACATCTACAACAACAGAGCCCTCCACAATCACAACAACTCCTGCAGAAACATCTATCACTAGTACAGCAGAAACATCTACAACAACAGAGACTTCCACAATCACAACAACTACTGCAGAAACATCTACCACTAGTGCAGCAGAAACATCTACAACAACAGAGACTTCCACATTCACAACAGCTACTGCTGTAACATCCATCTCTAGTGAAGCAGAAACATCTACAACAACAGAGCCCTCCACAATCACAACAACTCCTGCAGAAACATCTATCACTAGTACAGCAGAAACATCTACAACAACAGAGACTTCCACATTCACAACAGCTCCTGCTGAAACATCTACCACTAGTGCAGCAGAAACATCTACAACAACAGAGCCCTCCACAATCACAACAACTTCTGCAGAAACATCTATCACTAGTACAGCAGAAACATCTACAACAACAGAGACTTCCACATTCACAACAGCTCCTGCTGAAACATCTACCACTAGTGCAGCAGAAACATCTACAACAACAGAGCCCTCCACAATCACAACAACTCCTGCAGAAACATCTATCACTAGTACAGCAGAAACATCTACAACAACAGAGACTTCCACATTCACAACAGCTCCTGCTGAAACATCTACCACTAGTGCAGCAGAAACATCTACAACAACAGAGACTTCCACATTCACAACAGCTCCTGCTGAAACATCTACCACTAGTGCAGCAGAAATGTCTACAACAACAGAGCCCTCCACAATTACAACAAGTCCTGCAGAAACATCTATCACTAGTACAGCAGAAACATCTACAACAATAGAGACTTCGACAATTCCAACAACTCCAGTTGAAACATCCACCATTATCACAGCAGAAATATATACAACAACAGAGCCGTCCACAATCACAACAACTACTGCAGAAACATCTACCACTAGTGCAGCAGAAACATCTACAACAACAGAGACTTCCACATTCACAACAGCTCCTGCTGAAACATCTACCACTAGTGCAGCAGAAACATCTACAACAACAGATCTCCCCACAATCACAACAACTCCTGCTGAAACATCCACCTCCATTGCAGTAGAAACATCTACAACAATGGAGACTTCCACATTCACAACAACTACTGTTGTAACATCCACCTCTAGTGAAGCAGAAACATCTACAGCAACAGAGCCCTCCACAATCACAACAACTCCTGCAGAAACATCTATCACTAGTACAGCAGAAACATCTACAACAACAGAGACTTACACATTCACAACAGCTCCTGCTGAAACATCTACCACTAGTGCAGCAGAAACATCTACAACAACAGAGCCCTCCACAATCACAACAACTCCTGCAGAAACAGCTATCACTAGTACAGCAGAAACATCTACAACAACAGAGACTTCCACATTCACAACAACTCCTGCTGAAACATCCACCTCCATTGCAGTAGAAACATCTACAACAATGGAGACTTCCACATTCACAACAACTACTGTTGTAACATCCACCTCTAGTGAAGCAGAAACATCTACAGCAACAGAGCCCTCCACAATCACAACAACTCCTGCAGAAACATCTATCACTAGTACAGCAGAAACATCTACAACAACAGAGACTTACACATTCACAACAGCTCCTGCTGAAACATCTACCACTAGTGCAGCAGAAACATCTACAACAACAGAGCCCTCCACAATCACAACAACTCCTGCAGAAACATCTACAACAACAGAGACTTCCACATTCACAACAGCTCCTGCTGAAACATCTACCACTAGTGCAGCAGAAACATCTACAACAACAGAGCCCTCCACAATGACAACAACTCCTGCAGAAACATCTATCACTAGTACAGCAGAAACATCTACAACAACAGAGACTTCCACATTCACAACAGCTCCTGCTGAAACATCTACCACTAGTGCAGCAGAAACATCTACAACAACAGAGCCCTCCACAATCACAACAACTCCTGCAGAAACATCTATCACTAGTACAGCAGAAACATCTACAACAACAGAGACTTCCACATTCACAACAGCTCCTGCTGAAACATCTACCACTAGTGCAGCAGAAACATCTACAACAACAGAGCCCTCCACAATGGCAACAACTCCTGCAGAAACATCTATCACTAGTACAGCAGAAACATCTACAACAACAGAGACTTCCACATTCACAACAACTCCAGTTGAAACATCCACCATTATCACAGCAGAAATATATACAAGAACAGAGCCCTCCACAATCACAACAACTACTGCAGAAACATCTACCACTAGTGCAGCAGAAACATCTACAACAACAGAGACTTCCACATTCACAACAGCTACTGCTGTAACATCCATCTCTAGTGAAGCAGAAACATCTACAACAACAGAGCCCTCCACAATCACAACAACTCCTGCAGAAACATCTATCACTAGTACAGCAGAAACATCTACAACAACAGAGACTTCCACATTCACAACAGCTCCTGCTGAAACATCTACCACTAGTGCAGCAGAAACATCTACAACAACAGAGCCCTCCACAATCACAACAACTCCTGCAGAAACATCTATCACTAGTACAGCAGAAACATCTAAAACAACAGAGACTTCCACATTCACAACAGCTCCTGCTGAAACATCTACCACTAGTGCAGCAGAAACATCTACAACAACAGAGCCCTCCACAATCACAACAACTCCTGCAGAAACATCTATCACTAGTACAGCAGAAACATCTACAACAACAGAGACTTCCACAATCACAACAACTACTGCAGAAACATCTACCACTAGTGCAGCAGAAACATCTACAACAACAGAGACTTCCACATTCACAACAGCTACTGCTGTAACATCCATCTCTAGTGAAGCAGAAACATCTACAACAACAGAGCCCTCCACAATCACAACAACTCCTGCAGAAACATCTATCACTAGTACAGCAGAAACATCTACAACAACAGAGACTTCCACATTCACAACAGCTCCTGCTGAAACATCTACCACTAGTGCAGCAGAAACATCTACAACAACAGAGCCCTCCACAATCACAACAACTTCTGCAGAAACATCTATCACTAGTACAGCAGAAACATCTACAACAACAGAGACTTCCACATTCACAACAGCTCCTGCTGAAACATCTACCACTAGTGCAGCAGAAACATCTACAACAACAGAGCCCTCCACAATCACAACAACTCCTGCAGAAACATCTATCACTAGTACAGCAGAAACATCTACAACAACAGAGACTTCCACATTCACAACAGCTCCTGCTGAAACATCTACCACTAGTGCAGCAGAAACATCTACAACAACAGAGACTTCCACATTCACAACAGCTCCTGCTGAAACATCTACCACTAGTGCAGCAGAAATGTCTACAACAACAGAGCCCTCCACAATTACAACAAGTCCTGCAGAAACATCTATCACTAGTACAGCAGAAACATCTACAACAATAGAGACTTCGACAATTCCAACAACTCCAGTTGAAACATCCACCATTATCACAGCAGAAATATATACAACAACAGAGCCGTCCACAATCACAACAACTACTGCAGAAACATCTACCACTAGTGCAGCAGAAACATCTACAACAACAGAGACTTCCACATTCACAACAGCTCCTGCTGAAACATCTACCACTAGTGCAGCAGAAACATCTACAACAACAGATCTCCCCACAATCACAACAACTCCTGCTGAAACATCCACCTCCATTGCAGTAGAAACATCTACAACAATGGAGACTTCCACATTCACAACAACTACTGTTGTAACATCCACCTCTAGTGAAGCAGAAACATCTACAGCAACAGAGCCCTCCACAATCACAACAACTCCTGCAGAAACATCTATCACTAGTACAGCAGAAACATCTACAACAACAGAGACTTACACATTCACAACAGCTCCTGCTGAAACATCTACCACTAGTGCAGCAGAAACATCTACAACAACAGAGCCCTCCACAATCACAACAACTCCTGCAGAAACATCTATCACTAGTACAGCAGAAACATCTACAACAACAGAGACTTCCACATTCACAACAGCTCCTGCTGAAACATCTACCACTAGTGCAGCAGAAACATCTACAACAACAGATCTCCCCACAATCACAACAACTCCTGCTGAAACATCCACCTCCATTGCAGTAGAAACATCTACAACAACGGAGACTTCCACATTCACAACAACTCCTGCTGAAACATCTACCACTAGTGCAGCAGAAACATCTACAAAAACAGAGCCCTCCACAATCACAACAACTCCTGCAGAAACATCTATCACTAGTACAGCAGAAACATCTACAACAACAGAGACTTCCACATTCACAACAGCTCCTGCTGAAACATCTACCACTAGTGCAGCAGAAACATCTACAACAACAGATCTCCCCACAATCACAACAACTCCTGCTGAAACATCCACCTCCATTGCAGTAGAAACATCTACAACAACGGAGACTTCCACATTCACAACAACTACTGTTGTAACATCCAACTCTAGTGAAGCAGAAACATCTACAGCAACAGAGCCCTCCACAATCACAACAACTCCTGCAGAAACATCTATCACTAGTACAGCAGAAACATCTACAATAACAGAGACTTCCACATTCACAACAGCTCCTGCTGAAACATCCACCACTAGTGCAGCAGAAACATCTACAACAACAGAGCCCTCCACAATCACAACAACTCCTGCAGAAACATCTATCACTAGTACAGCAGAAAGATCTACAACAACAGAGACTTCCACAATCACAACAACTACTGCAGAAACATCTACCACTAGTGCAGCAGAAACATCTACAACAACAGAGACTTCCACATTCACAACAGCTACTGCTGTAACATCCATCTCTAGTGAAGCAGAAACATCTACAACAACAGAGCCCTCCACAATCACAACAACTCCTGCAGAAACATCTATCACTAGTACAGCAGAAACATCTACAACAACAGAGACTTCCACATTCACAACAGCTCCTGCTGAAACATCTACCACTAGTGCAGCAGAAACATCTACAACAACAGAGCCCTCCACAATCACAACAACTTCTGCAGAAACATCTATCACTAGTACAGCAGAAACATCTACAACAACAGAGACATCCACATTCACAACAGCTCCTGCTGAAACATCTACCACTAGTGCAGCAGAAACATCTACAACAACAGAGCCCTCCACAATCACAACAACTCCTGCAGAAACATCTATCACTAGTACAGCAGAAACATCTACAACAACAGAGACTTCCACATTCACAACAGCTCCTGCTGAAACATCTACCACTAGTGCAGCAGAAACATCTACAACAACAGAGACTTCCACATTCACAACAGCTCCTGCTGAAACATCTACCACTAGTGCAGCAGAAATGTCTACAACAACAGAGCCCTCCACAATCACAACAAGTCCTGCAGAAACATCTATCACTAGTACAGCAGAAACATCTACAACAATAGAGACTTCGACAATTCCAACAACTCCAGTTGAAACATCCACCATTATCACAGCAGAAATATATACAACAACAGAGCCGTCCACAATCACAACAACTACTGCAGAAACATCTACCACTAGTGCAGCAGAAACATCTACAACAACAGAGACTTCCACATTCACAACAGCTCCTGCTGAAACATCTACCACTAGTGCAGCAGAAACATCTACAACAACAGAGCCCTCCACAATCACAACAACTCCTGCAGAAACATCTATCACTAGTACAGCAGAAACATCTACAACAACAGAGACTTCCACATTCACATCAGCTCCTGCTGAAACATCTACCACTAGTGCAGCAGAAACATCTACAACAACAGATCTCCCCACAATCACAACAACTCCTGCTGAAACATCCACCTCCATTGCAGTAGAAACATCTACAACAATGGAGACTTCCACATTCACAACAACTACTGTTGTAACATCCACCTCTAGTGAAGCAGAAACATCTACAGCAACAGAGCCCTCCACAATCACAACAACTCCTGCAGAAACATCTATCACTAGTACAGCAGAAACATCTACAACAACAGAGACTTCCACATTCACAACAGCTCCTGCTGAAACATCTACCACTAGTGCAGCAGAAACATCTACAACAACAGATCTCCCCACAATCACAACAACTCCTGCTGAAACATCCACCTCCATTGCAGTAGAAACATCTACAACAACGGAGACTTCCACATTCACAACAACTCCTGCTGAAACATCTACCACTAGTGCAGCAGAAACATCTACAAAAACAGAGCCCTCCACAATCACAACAACTCCTGCAGAAACATCTATCACTAGTACAGCAGAAACATCTACAACAACAGAGACTTCCACATTCACAACAGCTCCTGCTGAAACATCTACCACTAGTGCAGCAGAAACATCTACAACAACAGATCTCCCCACAATCACAACAACTCCTGCTGAAACATCCACCTCCATTGCAGTAGAAACATCTACAACAACAGAGACTTCCACATTCACAACAGCTCCTGCTGAAACATCTACCACTAGTGCAGCAGAAATGTCTACAACAACAGAGCCCTCCACAATCACAACAAGTCCTGCAGAAACATCTATCACTAGTACAGCAGAAACATCTACAACAATAGAGACTTCGACAATTCCAACAACTCCAGTTGAAACATCCACCATTATCACAGCAGAAATATATACAACAACAGAGCCCTCCACAATCACAACAACTACTGCAGAAACATCTACCACTAGTGCAGCAGAAACATCTACAACAACAGAGACTTCCACATTCACAACAGCTACTGCTGTAACATCCACCTCTAGTGAAGCAGAAACATCTACAACAACAGAGCCCTCCACAATCACAACAACTCCTGCAGAAACATCTATCACTAGTACAGCAGAAACATCTACAACAACAGAGACTTCCACATTCACAACAGCTCCTGCTGAAACATCTACCACTAGTGCAGCAGAAACATCTTCAACAACAGATTCCTCCACAATCACAACAACTCCTGCGGAAACATCTATCACTAGTACAGCAGAAACATCTACAATAACAGAGACTTCCACATTCACAACAGCTCCTGCTGAAACATCTACCACTAGTGCAGCAGAAACATCTACAACAACAGAGCCCTCCACAATCACAACAACTCCTGCAGAAACATCCACCATTATCACAGCAGAAATATATACAACAACAGAGCCCTCCACAATCACAAAATCTACTGCAGAAACATCTACCACTAGTGCAGCAGAAACATCTACAACAACAGAGACTTCCACATTCACAACAGTTCCTGCTGAAACATCCACAACTAGTGTAGCAGAAACATCTACAGCAACAGAGATAACAATAACAGAGACTTCCACATTCACAACAGCTCCTGCTGAAACATCCACCACTAGTGCAGCAAAAAAATCTACAACAACAGAGCCCTTCACAATTACAACAACTCCTGCAGAAACCTATATCACTAGTACAGCAGAAACATCTACAACAACAGAGACTTCCACATTCACAACAGCTCCTGCTGACACATCCACCACTAGTGCAGCAGAAACATCTACAATAACAGAGCCCTTCACAATCACAACCACTCCTGCAGAAACCTCTATCACTAGTACAGCAGAAACATCTACAGCAACAGATCTCCCCACAATCACAACAACTCCTGCTGAAACATCCACCTCCATTGCAGTAGAGACATCTACAACAACGGAGACTTCCACATTCACAACAACTACTGTTGTAACATCCACCTCTAGTGAAGCAGAAACATCTACAGCAACAGAGCCCTCCACAATCACAACAACTCCTGCAGAAACAGCTATCACTAGTACAGCAGAACCATCTACAATAACAGAGACTTCCACATTCACAACAGCTCCTGCTGAAACATCCACCACTAGTGCAGAAGAAACATCTACAACAACAGAGCCCTCCACAATCACAACAACTCCTGCAGAAACATCTATCACTAGTACAGCAGAAACATCTACAACAACAGAGACTTCCACATTCACAACAGCTCCTTCTGAAACATCTACCACTAGTGCAGCAGAAACATCTACAACAACAGAGCCCTCCACAATCACAACAACTCCTGCAGAAACATCTATCACTAGTACAGCAGAAACATCTACAACAACAGAGACTTCCACATTCACAACAGCTCCTGCTGAAACATCTACCACTAGTGCAGCAGAAACATCTACAACAACAGAGCCCTCCACAATCACAACAACTCCTGCAGAAACATCTATCACTAGTACAGCAGAAACATCTACAACAACAGAGACTTCCACATTCACAACAGCTCCTGCTGAAACATCTACCACTAGTGCAGCAGAAACATCTACAACAACAGAGCCCTCCACAATGACAACAACTCCTGCTGAAACATCTATCACTAGTACAGCAGAAACATCTACAACAACAGAGACTTCCACATTCACAACAGCTCCTGCTGAAACATCTACCACTAGTGCAGCAGAAACATCTACAACAACAGATCTCCCCACAATCACAACAACTCCTGCTGAAACATCCACCTCCATTGCAGTAGAAACATCTACAACAACGGAGACTTCCACATTCACAACAACTACTGTTGTAACATCCACCTCTAGTGAAGCAGAAACATCTACAGCAACAGAGCCCTCCACAATCACAACAACTCCTGCAGAAACATCTATCACTAGTACAGCAGAAACATCTACAACAACAGGGACTTCCACATTCACAACAGCTCCTGCTGAAACATCTACCACTAGTGCAGCAGAAACATCTACAAAAACAGAGCCCTCCACAATCACAACAACTCCTGCAGAAACATCTATCACTAGTACAGCGGAAACATCTACAACAACAGAGACTTCCACATTCACAACAGCTCCTGCTGAAACATCTACCACTAGTGCAGCAGAAACATCTACAACAACAGATCTCCCCACAATCACAACAACTCCTGCTGAAACATCCACCTCCATTGCAGTAGAAACATCTACAACAACGGAGACTTCCACATTCACAACAACTACTGTTGTAACATCCACCTCTAGTGAAGCAGAAACATCTACAAAAACAGAGCCCTCCACAATCACAACAACTCCTGCAGAAACATCTATCACTAGTACAGCAGAAACATCTACAACAACAGAGACTTCCACATTCACAACAGCTCCTGCTGAAACATCTACCACTAGTGCAGCAGAAACATCTACAAAAACAGAGCCCTCCACAATCACAACAACTCCTGCAGAAACATCTATCACTAGTACAGCAGAAACATCTACAACAACAGAGACTTCCACATTCACAACAGCTCCTGCTGAAACATCTACCACTAGTGCAGCAGAAACATCTACAGCAACAGAGCCCTCCACATTCACAACAGCTCCTGCTGAAACATCCACCACTAGTGCAGCAGAAACATCTACAACAACAGAGCCCTCCACAATCACAACAACTCCTGCAGAAACATCTATCACTAGTACAGCAGAAACATCTACAACAACAGAGACTTCCACATTCACAACAGCTCCTGCTGAAACATCTACCACTAGTGCAGCAGAAATGTCTACAACAACAGAGCCCTCCACAATCACAACAACTCCTGCAGAAACATCTATCACTAGTACAGCAGAAAAATCTACAACAATAGAGACTTCGACAATTCCAACAACTCCAGTTGAAACATCCACCATTATCACAGCAGAAATATATACAACAACAGAGCCCTCCACAATCACAACAACTACTGCAGAAACATCTACCACTAGTGCAGCAGAAACATCTAAAACAACAGAGACTTCCACATTCACAACAGCTCCTGCTGAAACATCTACCACTAGTGCAGCAGAAACATCTACAACAACAGAGACTTCCACATTCACAACAGCTCCTGCTGAAACATCTACCACTAGTGCAGCAGAAACATCTACAACAACAGAGCCCTCCACAATCACAACAACTCCTGCAGAAACATCTATCACTAGTACAGCAGAAACATCTACAACAACAGAGACTTCCACATTCACAACAGCTCCTGCTGAAACATCTACCACTAGTGCAGCAGAAACATCTACAACAACAGAGCCCTCCACAATGACAACAACTCCTGCTGAAACATCTATCACTAGTACAGCAGAAACATCTACAACAACAGATACTTCCACATTCACAACAGCTCCTGCTGAAACATCTACCACTAGTGCAGCAGAAACATCTACAACAACAGATCTCCCCACAATCACAACAACTCCTGCTGAAACATCCACCTCCATTGCAGTAGAAACATCTACAACAACGGAGACTTCCACATTCACAACAACTACTGTTGTAACATCCACCTCTAGTGAAGCAGAAACATCTACAGCAACAGAGCCCTCCACAATCACAACAACTCCTGCAGAAACATCTATCACTAGTACAGCAGAAACATCTACAACAACAGGGACTTCCACATTCACAACAGCTCCTGCTGAAACATCTACCACTAGTGCAGCAGAAACATCTACAAAAACAGAGCCCTCCACAATCACAACAACTCCTGCAGAAACATCTATCACTAGTACAGCGGAAACATCTACAACAACAGAGACTTCCACATTCACAACAGCTCCTGCTGAAACATCTACCACTAGTGCAGCAGAAACATCTACAACAACAGATCTCCCCACAATCACAACAACTCCTGCTGAAACATCCACCTCCATTGCAGTAGAAACATCTACAACAACGGAGACTTCCACATTCACAACAACTACTGCTGTAACATCCACCTCTAGTGAAGCAGAAACATCTACAGCAACAGAGCCCTCCACAATCACAACAACTCCTGCAGAAACATCTATAACTAGTACAGCAGAAACATCTACAACAACAGAGACTTCCACATTCACAACAGCTCCTGCTGAAACATCTACCACTAGTGCAGCAGAAACATCTACAAAAACAGATCCCCCCACAATCACAACAACTCCTGCTGAAACATCCACCTCCATTGCAGTAGAAACAACTACAACAATGGAGACTTCCACATTCACAACAACTACTTTTGTAACATCCACCTCTAGTGAAGCAGAAACATCTACAGCAACAGAGCCCTCCACAATCACAACAACTCCTGCAGAAACATCTATCACTAGTACAGCAGAAACATCTACAATAACAGAGACTTCCACATTCACAACAGCTCCTGCTGAAACATCCACCACTAGTGCAGCAGAAACATCTGCAACAACAGAGCCCTCCACAATCACAACAACTCCTGCAGAAACATCTAGCACTAGTACAGCAGAAACATCTACAACAACAGAGACTTCCACATTCACAACAGCTCCTGCTGAAACATCTACCACTAGTGCAGCAGAAACATCTACAACAACAGATCTCCCCACAATCACAACAACTCCTGCTGAAACATCCACCTCCATTGCAGTAGAAACATCTACAACAACGGAGACTTCCACATTCACAACAACTACTGTTGTAACATCCACCTCTAGTGAAGCAGAAACATCTACAGCAACAGAGCCCTCCACAATCACAACAACTCCTGCAGAAACATCTATCACTAGTACAGCAGAAACATCTACAACAACAGAGACTTCCACATTCACAACAGCTCCTGCTGAAACATCTACCACTAGTGCAGCAGAAACATCTACAAAAACAGAGCCCTCCACAATCACAACAACTCCTGCAGAAACATCTATCACTAGTACAGCAGAAACATCTACAACAACAGAGACTTCCACATTCACAACAGCTCCTGCTGAAACATCTACCACTAGTGCAGCAGAAACATCTACAGCAACAGAGCCCTCCACATTCACAACAGCTCCTGCTGAAACATCCACCACTAGTGCAGCAGAAACATCTACAACAACAGAGCCCTCCACAATCACAACAACTCCTGCAGAAACATCTATCACTAGTACAGCAGAAACATCTACAACAACAGAGACTTCCACATTCACAACAGCTCCTGCTGAAACATCTACCACTAGTGCAGCAGAAACATCTACAAAAACAGAGCCCTCCACAATCACAACAGCTCCTGCTGAAACATCTACCACTAGTGCAGCAGAAACATCTACAACAACAGATCTCCCCACATTCACAACAGCTCCTGCTGAAACATCTACCACTAGTGCAGCAGAAACATCTACAGCAACAGAGCCCTCCACATTCACAACAGCTCCTGCTGAAACATCCACCACTAGTGCAGCAGAAACATCTACAACAACAGAGCCCTCCACAATCACAACAACTCCTGCAGAAACATCTATCACTAGTACAGCAGAAACATCTACAACAACAGAGACTTCCACATTCACAACAGCTCCTGCTGAAACATCTACCACTAGTGCAGCAGAAACATCTACAAAAACAGAGCCCTCCACAATCACAACAGCTCCTGCTGAAACATCTACCACTAGTGCAGCAGAAACATCTACAACAACAGATCTCCCCACAATCACAACAACTCCTGCTGAAACATCCACCTCCATTGCAGTAGAAACATCTACAACAACGGAGACTTCCACATTCACAACAACTACTGTTGTAACATCCAACTCTAGTGAAGCAGAAACATCTACAGCAACAGAGCCCTCCACAATCACAATAACTCCTGCAGAAACATCTATCACTAGTACAGCAGAAACATCTACAATAACAGAGACTTCCACATTCACAACAGCTCCTGCTGAAACATCCACCACTAGTGCAGCAGAAACATCTACAACAACAGAGCCCTCCACAATCACAACAACTCCTGCAGAAACATCTATCACTAGTACAGCAGAAACATCTACAACAACAGAGACTTCCACATTCACAACAGCTCCTGCTGAAACATCTACCACTAGTGCAGCAGAAATGTCTACAACAACAGAGCCCTCCACAATCACAACAACTCCTGCAGAAACATCTATCACTAGTACAGCAGAAAAATCTACAACAATAGAGACTTCGACAATTCCAACAACTCCAGTTGAAACATCCACCATTATCACAGCAGAAATATATACAACAACAGAGCCCTCCACAATCACAACAACTACTGCAGAAACATCTACCACTAGTGCAGCAGAAACATCTAAAACAACAGAGACTTCCACATTCACAACAGCTCCTGCTGAAACATCTACCACTAGTGCAGCAGAAACATCTACAACAACAGAGCCCTCCACAATCACAACAACTCCTGCAGAAACATCTATCACTAGTACAGCAGAAACATCTACAACAACAGAGACTTCCACATTCACAACAGCTCCTGCTGAAACATCTACCACTAGTGCAGCAGAAACATCTACAACAACAGAGCCCTCCACAATGACAACAACTCCTGCAGAAACATCTATCACTAGTACAGCAGAAACATCTACAACAACAGAGACTTCCACATTCACAACAGCTCCTGCTGAAACATCTACCACTAGTGCAGCAGAAACATCTACAACAACAGAGCCCTCCACAATCACAACAACTCCTGCAGAAACATCTATCACTAGTACAGCAGAAACATCTACAACAACAGAGACTTCCACATTCACAACAGCTCCTGCTGAAACATCTACCACTAGTGCAGCAGAAACATCTACAACAACAGAGCCCTCCACAATGACAACAACTCCTGCAGAAACATCTATCACTAGTACAGCAGAAACATCTACAACAACAGAGACTTCCACATTCACAACAGCTCCTGCTGAAACATCTATCACTAGTACAGCAGAAACATCTACAACAACAGAGACTTCCACATTCACAACAGCTCCTGCTGAAACATCTACCACTAGTGCGGCAGAAACATCTACAACAACAGAGCCCTCCACAATCACAACAACTCCTGCAGAAACATCTATCACTAGTACAGCAGAAACATCTACAACAACAGAGACTTCCACATTCACAACAACTCCAGTTGAAACATCCACCATTATCACAGCAGAAATATATACAACAACAGAGCCCTCCACAATCACAACAACTACTGCAGAAACATCTACCACTAGTGCAGCAGAAACATCTACAACAACAGAGACTTCCACATTCACAACAGCTACTGCTGTAACATCCATCTCTAGTGAAGCAGAAACATCTACAACAACAGAGCCCTCCACAATCACAACAACTCCTGCAGAAACATCTATCACTAGTACAGCAGAAACATCTACAACAACAGAGACTTCCACATTCACAACAGCTCCTGCTGAAACATCTACCACTAGTGCAGCAGAAACATCTACAACAACAGAGCCCTCCACAATCACAACAACTCCTGCAGAAACATCTATCACTAGTACAGCAGAAACATCTAAAACAACAGAGACTTCCACATTCACAACAGCTCCTGCTGAAACATCTACCACTAGTGCAGCAGAAACATCTACAACAACAGAGCCCTCCACAATCACAACAACTCCTGCAGAAACATCTATCACTAGTACAGCAGAAACATCTACAACAACAGAGACTTCCACATTCACAACAGCTCCTGCTGAAACATCTACCACTAGTGCAGCAGAAACATCTACAGCAACAGAGCCCTCCACAATCACAACAACTCCTGCAGAAACATCTATCACTAGTACAGCAGAAACATCTACAACAACAGAGACTTCCACAATCACAACAACTACTGCAGAAACATCAACCACTAGTGCAGCAGAAACATCTACAACAACAGAGACTTCCACATTCACAACAGCTACTGCTGTAACATCCATCTCTAGTGAAGCAGAAACATCTACAACAACAGAGCCCTCCACAATCACAACAACTCCTGCAGAAACATCTATCACTAGTACAGCAGAAACATCTACAACAACAGAGACTTCCACATTCACAACAGCTCCTGCTGAAACATCTACCACTAGTGCAGCAGAAACATCTACAACGACAGAGCCCTCCACAATCACAACAACTTCTGCAGAAACATCTATCACTAGTACAGCAGAAACATCTACAACAACAGAGACTTCCACATTCACAACAGCTCCTGCTGAAACATCTACCACTAGTGCAGCAGAAACATCTACAACAACAGAGCCCTCCACAATCACAACAACTCCTGCAGAAACATCTATCACTAGTACAGCAGAAACATCTACAACAACAGAGACTTCCACATTCACAACAGCTCCTGCTGAAACATCTACCACTAGTGCAGCAGAAACATCTACAACAACAGAGACTTCTACATTCACAACAGCTCCTGCTGAAACATCTACCACTAGTGCAGCAGAAATGTCTACAACAACAAAGCCCTCCACAATCACAACAAGTCCTGCAGAAACATCTATCACTAGTACAGCAGAAACATCTACAACAATAGAGACTTCGACAATTCCAACAACTCCAGTTGAAACATCCACCATTATCACAGCAGAAATATATACAACAACAGAGCCCTCCACAATCACAACAACTACTGCAGAAACATCTACCACTAGTGCAGCAGAAACATCTACAACAACAGAGCCCTCCACAATCACAACAACTCCTGCAGAAACATCTATCACTAGTACAGCAGAAACATCTACAACAACAGAGACTTCCACATTCACAACAGCTCCTGCTGAAACATCCACCACTAGTGCAGCAGAAACATCTACAATAACAGAGCCCTTCACAATCACAACCACTCCTGCAGAAACCTCTATCACTAGTACAGCAGAAACATCTACAGCAACAGATCTCCCCACAATCACAACAACTCCTGCTGAAACATCCACCTCCATTGCAGTAGAAACATCTACAACAACGGAGACTTCCACATTCACAACAACTACTGTTGTAACATCCACCTCTAGTGAAGCAGAAACATCTACAGCAACAGAGCCCTCCACAGTCACAACAACTCCTGCAGAAACATCTATCACTAGTATAGCAGAAACATCTACAATAACAGAGACTTCCACATTCACAACAGCTCCTGCTGAAACATCCACCACTAGTGCAGCAGAAACATCTACAACAACAGAGCCCTCCACAATCACAACAACTCCTGCAGAAACATCTATCAATAGTACAGCAGAAACATCTACAACAACAGAGACTTCCACATTCACAACAGCTCCTTCTGAAACATCTACCACTAGTGCAGCAGAAACATCTACAACAACAGAGCCCTCCACAATCACAACAACTCCTGCAGAAACATCTATCACTAGTACAGCAGAAACATCTACAACAACAGAGACTTCCACATTCACAACAGCTCCTGCTGAAACATCTACCACTAGTGCAGCAGAAACATCTACAACAACAGATCTCCCCACAATCACAACAACTCCTGCTGAAACATCCACCTCCATTGCAGTAGAAACATTTACAACAACGGAGACTTCCACATTCACAACAACTACTGTTGTAACATCCACCTCTAGTGAAGCAGAAACATCTACAGCAACAGAGCCCTCCACAATCACAACAACTCCTGCAGACACATCTATCACTAGTACAGCAGAAACATCTACAATAACAGAGACTTCCACATTCACAACAGCTCCTGCTGAAACATCCACCACTAGTGCAGCAGAAACATCTACAACAACAGAGCCCTCCACAATCACAACAACTCCTGCAGAAACATCTATCACTAGTACAGCAGAAACATCTACAACAACAGAGACTTCCACATTCACAACAGCTCCTGCTGAAACATCTACCACTAGTGCAGCAGAAACATCTACAACAACAGAGCCCTCCACAATCACAACAACTCCTGCAGAAACATCTATCACTAGTACAGCAGAAACATCTACAACAACAGAGACTTCCACATTCACAACAGCTCCTGCTGAAACATCCACCACTAGTGCAGCAGAAATGTCTACAACAACAGAGCCCTCCACAATCACAACAAGTCTTGCAGAAACATCTAACACTAGTACAGCAGAAACATCTACAACAACAGAGACTTCCACATTCACAACAGCTCCTGCTGAAACATCTACCACTAGTGCAGCAGAAATGTCTACAACAACAGAGCCCTCCACAATCACAACAAGTCCTGCAGAAACATCTATCACTAGTACAGCAGAAACATCTACAACAATAGAGACTTCGACAATTCCAAAAACTCCAGTTGAAACATCCACCATTATCACAGCAGAAATATATACAACAACAGAGCCCTCCACAATCACAACAACTACTGCAGAAACATCTTCCACTAGTGCAGCAGAAACATCTACAAAAACAGAGACTTCCACATTCACAACAGCTACTGCTGTAACATCCACCTCTAGTGAAGCAGAAACATCTACAACAACAGAGCCCTCCACAATTAGAACAACTCCTGCAGAAACATCTATCACTAGTACAGCAGAAACATCTACAACAACAGAGACTTCCACATTCACAACAGCTCCTGCTGAAACATCTACCACTAGTGCAGCAGAAACATCTACAACAACAGATCTCCCCACAATCACAACAACTCCTGCTGAAACATCCACCTCCATTGCAGTAGAAACATCTACAACAACGGAGACTTCCACATTCACAACAACTACTGTTGTAACATCCACCTCTAGTGAAGCAGAAACATCTACAGCAACAGAGCCCTCCACAATCACAACAACTCCTGCAGAAACATCTATCACTAGTACAGCAGAAACATCTACAACAACAGGGACTTCCACATTCACAACAGCTCCTGCTGAAACATCTACCACTAGTGCAGCAGAAACATCTACAAAAACAGAGCCCTCCACAATCACAACAACTCCTGCAGAAACATCTATCACTAGTACAGCGGAAACATCTACAACAACAGAGACTTCCACATTCACAACAGCTCCTGCTGAAACATCTACCACTAGTGCAGCAGAAACATCTACAACAACAGATCTCCCCACAATCACAACAACTCCTGCTAAAACATCCACCTCCATTGCAGTAGAAACATCTACAACAACGGAGACTTCCACATTCACAACAACTACTGCTGTAACATCCACCTCTAGTGAAGCAGAAACATCTACAGCAACAGAGCCCTCCACAATCACAACAACTCCTGCAGAAACATCTATCACTAGTACAGCAGAAACATCTACAACAACAGAGACTTCCACATTCACAACAGCTCCTGCTGAAACATCTACCACTAGTGCAGCAGAAACATCTACAAAAACAGATCCCCCCACAATCACAACAACTCCTGCTGAAACATCCACCTCCATTGCAGTAGAAACAACTACAACAATGGAGACTTCCACATTCACAACAACTACTTTTGTAACATCCACCTCTAGTGAAGCAGAAACATCTACAGCAACAGAGCCCTCCACAATCACAACAACTCCTGCAGAAACATCTATCACTAGTACAGCAGAAACATCTACAATAACAGAGACTTCCACATTCACAACAGCTCCTGCTGAAACATCCACCACTAGTGCAGCAGAAACATCTGCAACAACAGAGCCCTCCACAATCACAACAACTCCTGCAGAAACATCTAGCACTAGTACAGCAGAAACATCTACAACAACAGAGACTTCCACATTCACAACAGCTCCTGCTGAAACATCTACCACTAGTGCAGCAGAAACATCTACAACAACAGATCTCCCCACAATCACAACAACTCCTGCTGAAACATCCCCCTCCATTGCAGTAGAAACATCTACAACAACGGAGACTTCCACATTCACAACAACTACTGTTGTAACATCCACCTCTAGTGAAGCAGAAACATCTACAGCAACAGAGCCCTCCACAATCACAACAACTCCTGCAGAAACATCTATCACTAGTACAGCAGAAACTTCTACAACAACAGAGACTTCCACATTCACAACAGCTCCTGCTGAAACATCTACCACTAGTGCAGCAGAAACATCTACAAAAACAGAGCCCTCCACAATCACAACAACTTCTGCAGAAACATCTATCACTAGTACAGCAGAAACATCTACAACAACAGAGACTTCCACATTCACAACAGCTCCTGCTGAAACATCTACCACTAGTGCAGCAGAAACATCTACAGCAACAGAGCCCTCCACATTCACAACAGCTCCTGCTGAAACATCCACCACTAGTGCAGCAGAAACATCTACAACAACAGAGCCCTCCACAATCACAACAACTCCTGCAGAAACATCTATCACTAGTACAGCAGAAACATCTACAACAACAGAGACTTCCACATTCACAACAGCTCCTGCTGAAACATCTACCACTAGTGCAGCAGAAACATCTACAAAAACAGAGCCCTCCACAATCACAACAGCTCCTGCTGAAACATCTACCACTAGTGCAGCAGAAACATCTACAACAACAGATCTCCCCACATTCACAACAGCTCCTGCTGAAACATCTACCACTAGTGCAGCAGAAACATCTACAGCAACAGAGCCCTCCACATTCACAACAGCTCCTGCTGAAACATCCACCACTAGTGCAGCAGAAACATCTACAACAACAGAGCCCTCCACAATCACAACAACTCCTGCAGAAACATCTATCACTAGTACAGCAGAAACATCTACAACAACAGAGACTTCCACATTCACAACAGCTCCTGCTGAAACATCTACCACTAGTGCAGCAGAAACATCTACAAAAACAGAGCCCTCCACAATCACAACAGCTCCTGCTGAAACATCTACCACTAGTGCAGCAGAAACATCTACAACAACAGATCTCCCCACAATCACAACAACTCCTGCTGAAACATCCACCTCCATTGCAGTAGAAACATCTACAACAACGGAGACTTCCACATTCACAACAACTACTGTTGTAACATCCAACTCTAGTGAAGCAGAAACATCTACAGCAACAGAGCCCTCCACAATCACAATAACTCCTGCAGAAACATCTATCACTAGTACAGCAGAAACATCTACAATAACAGAGACTTCCACATTCACAACAGCTCCTGCTGAAACATCCACCACTAGTGCAGCAGAAACATCTACAACAACAGAGCCCTCCACAATCACAACAACTCCTGCAGAAACATCTATCACTAGTACAGCAGAAACATCTACAACAACAGAGACTTCCACATTCACAACAGCTCCTGCTGAAACATCTACCACTAGTGCAGCAGAAATGTCTACAACAACAGAGCCCTCCACAATCACAACAACTCCTGCAGAAACATCTATCACTAGTACAGCAGAAAAATCTACAACAATAGAGACTTCGACAATTCCAACAACTCCAGTTGAAACATCCACCATTATCACAGCAGAAATATATACAACAACAGAGCCCTCCACAATCACAACAACTACTGCAGAAACATCTACCACTAGTGCAGCAGAAACATCTAAAACAACAGAGACTTCCACATTCACAACAACTACTGCTGTAACATCCACCTCTATTGAAGCAGAAACATCTACAGCAACAGAGCCCTCCACAATCACAACAACTCCTGCAGAAACATCTATCACTAGTACAGCAGAAACATCTACAACAACAGAGACTTCCACATTCACAACAGCTCCTGCTGAAACATCTACCACTAGTGCAGGAGAAACATCTACAAAAACAGATCCCCCCACAATCACAACAACTCCTGCTGAAACATCCACCTCCATTGCAGTAGAAACAACTACAACAATGGAGACTTCCACATTCACAACAACTACTTTTGTAACATCCACCTCTAGTGAAGCAGAAACATCTACAGCAACAGAGCCCTCCACAATCACAACAACTCCTGCAGAAACATCTATCACTAGTACAGCAGAAACATCTACAATAACAGAGACTTCCACATTCACAACAGCTCCTGCTGAAACATCCACCACTAGTGCAGCAGAAACATCTGCAACAACAGATCCCTCCACAATCACAACAACTCCTGCAGAAACATCTAGCACTAGTACAGCAGAAACATCTACAACAACAGAGACTTCCACATTCACAACAGCTCCTGCTGAAACATCTACCACTAGTGCAGCAGAAACATCTACAACAACAGATCTCCCCACAATCACAACAACTCCTGCTGAAACATCCACCTCCATTGCAGTAGAAACATCTACAACAACGGAGACTTCCACATTCACAACAACTACTGTTGTAACATCCACCTCTAGTGAAGCAGAAACATCTACAGCAACAGAGCCCTCCACAATCACAACAACTCCTGCAGAAACATCTATCACTAGTACAGCAGAAACATCTACAACAACAGAGACTTCCACATTCACAACAGCTCCTGCTGAAACATCTACCACTAGTGCAGCAGAAACATCTACAAAAACAGAGCCCTCCACAATCACAACAACTCCTGCAGAAACATCTATCACTAGTACAGCAGAAACATCTACAACAACAGAGACTTCCACATTCACAACAGCTCCTGCTGAAACATCTACCACTAGTGCAGCAGAAACATCTACAGCAACAGAGCCCTCCACATTCACAACAGCTCCTGCTGAAACATCCACCACTAGTGCAGCAGAAACATCTACAACAACAGAGCCCTCCACAATCACAACAACTCCTGCAGAAACATCTATCACTAGTACAGCAGAAACATCTACAACAACAGAGACTTCCACATTCACAACAGCTCCTGCTGAAACATCTACCACTAGTGCAGCAGAAACATCTACAAAAACAGAGCCCTCCACAATCACAACAGCTCCTGCTGAAACATCTACCACTAGTGCAGCAGAAACATCTACAACAACAGATCTCCCCACATTCACAACAGCTCCTGCTGAAACATCTACCACTAGTGCAGCAGAAACATCTACAGCAACAGAGCCCTCCACATTCACAACAGCTCCTGCTGAAACATCCACCACTAGTGCAGCAGAAACATCTACAACAACAGAGCCCTCCACAATCACAACAACTCCTGCAGAAACATCTATCACTAGTACAGCAGAAACATCTACAACAACAGAGACTTCCACATTCACAACAGCTCCTGCTGAAACATCTACCACTAGTGCAGCAGAAACATCTACAAAAACAGAGCCCTCCACAATCACAACAGCTCCTGCTGAAACATCTACCACTAGTGCAGCAGAAACATCTACAACAACAGATCTCCCCACAATCACAACAACTCCTGCTGAAACATCCACCTCCATTGCAGTTGAAACATCTACAACAACGGAGACTTCCACATTCACAACAACTACTGTTGTAACATCCAACTCTAGTGAAGCAGAAACATCTACAGCAACAGAGCCCTCCACAATCACAATAACTCCTGCAGAAACATCTATCACTAGTACAGCAGAAACATCTACAATAACAGAGACTTCCACATTCACAACAGCTCCTGCTGAAACATCCACCACTAGTGCAGCAGAAACATCTACAACAACAGAGCCCTCCACAATCACAACAACTCCTGCAGAAACATCTATCACTAGTACAGCAGAAACATCTACAACAACAGAGACTTCCACATTCACAACAGCTCCTGCTGAAACATCTACCACTAGTGCAGCAGAAATGTCTACAACAACAGAGCCCTCCACAATCACAACAACTCCTGCAGAAACATCTATCACTAGTACAGCAGAAAAATCTACAACAATAGAGACTTCGACAATTCCAACAACTCCAGTTGAAACATCCACCATTATCACAGCAGAAATATATACAACAACAGAGCCCTCCACAATCACAACAACTACTGCAGAAACATCTACCACTAGTGCAGCAGAAACATCTAAAACAACAGAGACTTCCACATTCACAACAGCTCCTGCTGAAACATCTACCACTAGTGCAGCAGAAACATCTACAACAACAGATCTCCCCACAATCACAACAACTCCTGCTGAAACATCCACCTCCATTGCAGTAGAAACATCTACAACAACGGAGACTTCCACATTCACAACAACTACTGCTGTAACATCCACCTCTATTGAAGCAGAAACATCTACAGCAACAGAGCCCTCCACAATCACAACAACTCCTGCAGAAACATCTATCACTAGTACAGCAGAAACATCTACAACAACAGAGACTTCCACATTCACAACAGCTCCTGCTGAAACATCTACCACTAGTGAAGGAGAAACATCTACAAAAACAGATCCCCCCACAATCACAACAACTCCTGCTGAAACATCCACCTCCATTGCAGTAGAAACAACTACAACAATGGAGACTTCCACATTCACAACAACTACTTTTGTAACATCCACCTCTAGTGAAGCAGAAACATCTACAGCAACAGAGCCCTCCACAATCACAACAACTCCTGCAGAAACATCTATCACTAGTACAGCAGAAACATCTACAATAACAGAGACTTCCACATTCACAACAGCTCCTGCTGAAACATCCACCACTAGTGCAGCAGAAACATCTGCAACAACAGAGCCCTCCACAATCACAACAACTCCTGCAGAAACATCTAGCACTAGTACAGCAGAAACATCTACAACAACAGAGACTTCCACATTCACAACAGCTCCTGCTGAAACATCTACCACTAGTGCAGCAGAAACATCTACAACAACAGATCTCCCCACAATCACAACAACTCCTGCTGAAACATCCACCTCCATTGCAGTAGAAACATCTACAACAACGGAGACTTCCACATTCACAACAACTACTGTTGTAACATCCACCTCTAGTGAAGCAGAAACATCTACAGCAACAGAGCCCTCCACAATCACAACAACTCCTGCAGAAACATCTATCACTAGTACAGCAGAAACATCTACAACAACAGAGACTTCCACATTCACAACAGCTCCTGCTGAAACATCTACCACTAGTGCAGCAGAAACATCTACAAAAACAGAGCCCTCCACAATCACAACAACTCCTGCAGAAACATCTATCACTAGTACAGCAGAAACATCTACAACAACAGAGACTTCCACATTCACAACAGCTCCTGCTGAAACATCTACCACTAGTGCAGCAGAAACATCTACAGCAACAGAGCCCTCCACATTCACAACAGCTCCTGCTGAAACATCCACCACTAGTGCAGCAGAAACATCTACAACAACAGAGCCCTCCACAATCACAACAACTCCTGCAGAAACATCTATCACTAGTACAGCAGAAACATCTACAACAACAGAGACTTCCACATTCACAACAGCTCCTGCTGAAACATCTACCACTAGTGCAGCAGAAACATCTACAAAAACAGAGCCCTCCACAATCACAACAGCTCCTGCTGAAACATCTACCACTAGTGCAGCAGAAACATCTACAACAACAGATCTCCCCACATTCACAACAGCTCCTGCTGAAACATCTACCACTAGTGCAGCAGAAACATCTACAGCAACAGAGCCCTCCACATTCACAACAGCTCCTGCTGAAACATCCACCACTAGTGCAGCAGAAACATCTACAACAACAGAGCCCTCCACAATCACAACAACTCCTGCAGAAACATCTATCACTAGTACAGCAGAAACATCTACAACAACAGAGACTTCCACATTCACAACAGCTCCTGCTGAAACATCTACCACTAGTGCAGCAGAAACATCTACAAAAACAGAGCCCTCCACAATCACAACAGCTCCTGCTGAAACATCTACCACTAGTGCAGCAGAAACATCTACAACAACAGATCTCCCCACAATCACAACAACTCCTGCTGAAACATCCACCTCCATTGCAGTAGAAACATCTACAACAACGGAGACTTCCACATTCACAACAACTACTGTTGTAACATCCAACTCTAGTGAAGCAGAAACATCTACAGCAACAGAGCCCTCCACAATCACAATAACTCCTGCAGAAATATCTATCACTAGTACAGCAGAAACATCTACAATAACAGAGACTTCCACATTCACAACAGCTCCTGCTGAAACATCCACCACTAGTGCAGCAGAAACATCTACAACAACAGAGCCCTCCACAATCACAACAACTCCTGCAGAAACATCTATCACTAGTACAGCAGAAACATCTACAACAACAGAGACTTCCACATTCACAACAGCTCCTGCTGAAACATCTACCACTAGTGCAGCAGAAATGTCTACAACAACAGAGCCCTCCACAATCACAACAACTCCTGCAGAAACATCTATCACTAGTACAGCAGAAAAATCTACAACAATAGAGACTTCGACAATTCCAACAACTCCAGTTGAAACATCCACCATTATCACAGCAGAAATATATACAACAACAGAGCCCTCCACAATCACAACAACTACTGCAGAAACATCTACCACTAGTGCAGCAGAAACATCTAAAACAACAGAGACTTCCACATTCACAACAGCTCCTGCTGAAACATCTACCACTAGTGCAGCAGAAACATCTACAACAACAGAGCCCTCCACAATCACAACAACTCCTGCAGAAACATCTATCACTAGTACAGCAGAAACATCTACAACAACAGAGACTTCCACATTCCCATCAGCTCCTGCTGAAACATCTACCACTAGTGCAGCAGAAACATCTACAACAACAGAGCCCTCCACAATGACAACAACTCCTGCAGAAACATCTATCACTAGTACAGCAGAAACATCTACAACAACAGAGACTTCCACATTCACAACAGCTCCTGCTGAAACATCTACCACTAGTGCAGCAGAAACATCTACAACAACAGAGCCCTCCACAATGACAACAACTCCTGCAGAAACATCTATCACTAGTACAGCAGAAACATCTACAACAACAGAGACTTCCACATTCACAACAGCTCCTGCTGAAACATCTATCACTAGTACAGCAGAAACATCTACAACAACAGAGACTTCCACATTCACAACAGCTCCTGCTGAAACATCTACCACTAGTGCGGCAGAAACATCTACAACAACAGAGCCCTCCACAATCACAACAACTCCTGCAGAAACATCTATCACTAGTACAGCAGAAACATCTACAACAACAGAGACTTCCACATTCACAACAACTCCAGTTGAAACATCCACCATTATCACAGCAGAAATATATACAACAACAGAGCCCTCCACAATCACAACAACTACTACAGAAACATCTACCACTAGTGCAGCAGAAACATCTACAACAACAGAGACTTCCACATTCACAACAGCTACTGCTGTAACATCCATCTCTAGTGAAGCAGAAACATCTACAACAACAGAGCCCTCCACAATCACAACAACTCCTGCAGAAACATCTATCACTAGTACAGCAGAAACATCTACAACAACAGAGACTTCCACATTCACAACAGCTCCTGCTGAAACATCTACCACTAGTGCAGCAGAAACATCTACAACAACAGAGCCCTCCACAATCACAACAACTCCTGCAGAAACATCTATCACTAGTACAGCAGAAACATCTAAAACAACAGAGACTTCCACATTCACAACAGCTCCTGCTGAAACATCTACCACTAGTGCAGCAGAAACATCTACAACAACAGAGCCCTCCACAATCACAACAACTCCTGCAGAAACATCTATCACTAGTACAGCAGAAACATCTACAACAACAGAGACTTCCACATTCACAACAGCTCCTGCTGAAACATCTACCACTAGTGCAGCAGAAACATCTACAGCAACAGAGCCCTCCACAATCACAACAACTCCTGCAGAAACATCTATCACTAGTACAGCAGAAACATCTACAACAACAGAGACTTCCACAATCACAACAACTACTGCAGAAACATCAACCACTAGTGCAGCAGAAACATCTACAACAACAGAGACTTCCACATTCACAACAGCTACTGCTGTAACATCCATCTCTAGTGAAGCAGAAACATCTACAACAACAGAGCCCTCCACAATCACAACAACTCCTGCAGAAACATCTATCACTAGTACAGCAGAAACATCTACAACAACAGAGACTTCCACATTCACAACAGCTCCTGCTGAAACATCTACCACTAGTGCAGCAGAAACATCTACAACGACAGAGCCCTCCACAATCACAACAACTTCTGCAGAAACATCTATCACTAGTACAGCAGAAACATCTACAACAACAGAGACTTCCACATTCACAACAGCTCCTGCTGAAACATCTACCACTAGTGCAGCAGAAACATCTACAACAACAGAGCCCTCCACAATCACAACAACTCCTGCAGAAACATCTATCACTAGTACAGCAGAAACATCTACAACAACAGAGACTTCCACATTCACAACAGCTCCTGCTGAAACATCTACCACTAGTGCAGCAGAAACATCTACAACAACAGAGACTTCCACATTCACAACAGCTCCTGCTGAAACATCTACCACTAGTGCAGCAGAAATGTCTACAACAACAGAGCCCTCCACAATCACAACAAGTCCTGCAGAAACATCTATCACTAGTACAGCAGAAACATCTACAACAATAGAGACTTCGACAATTCCAACAACTCCAGTTGAAACATCCACCATTATCACAGCAGAAATATATACAACAACAGAGCCCTCCACAATCACAACAACTACTGCAGAAACATCTACCACTAGTGCAGCAGAAACATCTACAACAACAGAGCCCTCCACAATCACAACAACTCCTGCAGAAACATCTATCACTAGTACAGCAGAAACATCTACAACAACAGAGACTTCCACATGCACAACAGCTCCTGCTGAAACATCCACCACTAGTGCAGCAGAAACATCTACAATAACAGAGCCCTTCACAATCACAACCACTCCTGCAGAAACCTCTATCACTAGTACAGCAGAAACATCTACAACAACAGAGACTTCCACATTCACAACAGCTCCTGCTGAAACATCTACCACTAGTGCAGCAGAAACATCTACAACAACAGATCTCCCCACAATCACAACAACTCCTGCTGAAACATCCACCTCCATTGCAGTAGAAACATCTACAACAACGGAGACTTCCACATTCACAACAACTACTGTTGTAACATCCACCTATAGTGAAGCAGAAACATCTACAGCAACAGAGCCCTCCACAATCACAACAACTCCTGCAGAAACATCTATCACTAGTACAGCAGAAACATCTACAACAACAGAGACTTCCACATTCACAACAGCTCCTGCTGAAACATCTACCACTAGTGCAGCAGAAACATCTACAACAACAGAGCCCTCCACAATCACAACAACTCCTGCAGAAACATCTATCACTAGTACAGCAGAAACATCTACAACAACAGAGACTTCCACATTCACAACAGCTCCTGCTGAAACATCTACCACTAGTGCAGCAGAAACATCTACAGCAACAGAGCCCTCCACATTCACAACAGCTCCTGCTGAAACATCCACCACTAGTGCAGCAGAAACATCTACAACAACAGAGCCCTCCACAATCACAACAACTCCTGCAGAAACATCTATCACTAGTACAGCAGAAACATCTACAAAAACAGAGCCCTCCACAATCACAACAGCTCCTGCTGAAACATCTACCACTAGTGCAGCAGAAACATCTACAACAACAGATCTCCCCACATTCACAACAGCTCCTGCTGAAACATCTACCACTAGTGCAGCAGAAACATCTACAGCAACAGAGCCCTCCACATTCACAACAGCTCCTGCTGAAACATCCACCTCCATTGCAGTAGAAACATCTACAACAACGGAGACTTCCACATTCACAACAACTACTGTTGTAACATCCAACTCTAGTGAAGCAGAAACATCTACAGCAACAGAGCCCTCCACAATCACAACAACTCCTGCAGAAACATCTATCACTAGTACAGCAGAAACATCTACAACAACAGAGACTTCCACATTCACAACAGCTCCTGCTGAAACATCTACCACTAGTGCAGCAGAAATGTCTACAACAACAGAGCCCTCCACAATCACAACAAGTCCTGCAGAAACATCTATCACTAGTACAGCAGAAACATCTACAACAATAGAGACTTCCACATTCACAACAGCTCCTGCTGAAACATCTACCACTAGTGCAGCAGAAACATCTTCAACAACAGATTCCTCCACAATCACAACAACTCCTGTAGAAACATCTATCACTAGTACAGCAGAAACATCTACAACAACAGAGACTTCCACATTCACAACAGCTCCTGCTGAAACATCTACCACTAGTGCAGCAGAAACATCTTCAACAACAGATTCCTCCACAATCCCAACAACTCCTACGGAAACATCTATCACTAGTACAGCAGAAACATCTACAATAACAGAGACTTCCACATTCACAACAGCTCCTGCTGAAACATCCACCTCCATTGCAGTAGAAACATCTACAACAACGGAGACTTCCACATTCACAACAACTACTGTTGTAACATCCACCTCTAGTGAAGCAGAAACATCTACAACAACAGAGCCCTCCACAATCACAACAACTCCTGCAGAAACATCTATCACTAGTACAGCAGAAACATCTACAACAACAGAGACTTCCACATTCACAACAGCTCCTGCTGAAACATCTACCACTAGTGCAGCAGAAACATCTACAACAACAGAGCCCTCCACAATCACAACAACTCCTGCAGAAACATCTGTCACTAGTACAGCAGAAACATCTACAACAACAGAGACTTCCACATTCACAACAGCTCCTGCTGAAACATCTACCACTAGTGCAGCAGAAACATCTACAACAACAGATCTCCCCACAATCACAACAACTCCTGCTGAAACATCCACCTCCATTGCAGTAGAAACATCTACAACAACGGAGACTTCCACATTCACAACAACTACTGTTGTAACATCCACCTCTAGTGAAGCAGAAACATCTACAGCAACAGAGCCCTCCACAATCACAACAACTCCTGCAGAAACATCTATCACTAGTACAACAGAAACATCTACAACAACAGAGACTTCCACATTCACAACAGCTCCTGCTGAAACATCTACCACTAGTGCAGCAGAAACATCTACAACAACAGAGCCCTCCACAATCACAACAACTCCTGCAGAAACATCTATCACTAGTACAGCAGAAACATCTACAACAACAGAGACTTCCACATTCACAACAGCTCCTGCTGAAACATCTACCACTAGTGCAGCAGAAACATCTACAACAACAGATCTCCCCACAATCACAACAACTCCTGCTGAAACATCCACCTCCATTGCAGTAGAAACATCTACAACAACGGAGACTTCCACATTCACAACAACTACTGTTGTAACATCCACCTCTAGTGAAGCAGAAACATCTACAGCAACAGAGCCCTCCACAATCACAACAACTCCTGCAGAAACATCTATCACTAGTACAGCAGAAACATCTACAACAACAGAGACTTCCACATTCACAACAGCTCCTGCTGAAACATCTACCACTAGTGCAGCAGAAACATCTACAACAACAGAGCCCTCCACAATCACAACAACTCCTGCAGAAACATCTATCACTAGTACAGCAGAAACATCTACAACAACAGAGACTTCCACATTCACAACAGCTCCTGCTGAAACATCCACCACTAGTGCAGCAGAAATGTCTACAACAACAGAGCCCTCCACAATCACAACAAGTCCTGCAGAAACATCTAACACTAGTACAGCAGAAACATCTACAACAACAGAGACTTCCACATTCACAACAGCTACTGCTGTAACATCCACCTCTAGTGAAGCAGTAACATCTACAACAACAGAGCCCTCCACAATCACAACAACTACTGTAGAAACATCTATCACTAGTACAGCAGAAACATCTACAGCAACAGAGCCCTCCACAATCACAACAACTCCTGCAGAAACATCTATCACTAGTACAGCAGAAACATCTACAATAACAGAGACTTCCACATTCACAACAGCTCCTGCTGAAACATCCACCACTAGTACAGCAGAAACATCTACAACAACAGAGCCCTCCACAATCACAACAACTCCTGCAGAAACATCTATCACTAGTACAGCAGAAACATCTACAACAACAGAGACTTCCACATTCACAACAGCTCCTGCTGAAACATCTACCACTAGTGCAGCAGAAACATCTACAACAACAGAGCCCTCCACAATCACAACAACTCCTGCAGAAACATCTATCACTAGTACAGCAGAAACATCTACAACAACAGAGACTTCCACATTCACAACAGCTCCTGCTGAAACATCCACCACTAGTGCAGCAGAAATGTCTACAACAACAGAGCCCTCCACAATCACAACAAGTCTTGCAGAAACATCTAACACTAGTACAGCAGAAACATCTACAACAACAGAGACTTCCACATTCACAACAACTCCTGCTGAAACATCTACCACTAGTGCAGCAGAAATGTCTACAACAACAGAGCCCTCCACAATCACAACAAGTCCTGCAGAAACATCTATCACTAGTACAGCAGAAACATCTACAACAATAGAGACTTCGACAATTCCAACAACTCCAGTTGAAACATCCACCATTATCACAGCAGAAATATATACAACAACAGAGCCCTCCACAATCACAACAACTACTGCAGAAACATCTTCCACTAGTGCAGCAGAAACATCTACAACAACAGAGACTTCCACATTCACAACAGCTACTGCTGTAACATCCACCTCTAGTGAAGCAGAAACATCTACAACAACAGAGCCCTCCACAATCACAACAACTCCTGCAGAAACATCTATCACTAGTACAGCAGAAACATCTACAACAACAGAGACTTCCACATTCACAACAGCTCCTGCTGAAACATCTACCACTAGTGCAGCAGAAACATCTACAACAACAGATCTCCCCACAATCACAACAACTCCTGCTGAAACATCCACCTCCATTGCAGTAGAAACATCTACAACAACGGAGACTTCCACATTCACAACAACTACTGTTGTAACATCCAACTCTAGTGAAGCAGAAACATCTACAGCAACAGAGCCCTCCACAATCACAACAACTCCTGCAGAAACATCTATCACTAGTACAGCAGAAACATCTACAATAACAGAGACTTCCACATTCACAACAGCTCCTGCTGAAACATCCACCACTAGTGCAGCAGAAACATCTACAACAACAGAGCCCTCCACAATCACAACAACTCCTGCAGAAACATCTATCACTAGTACAGCAGAAACATCTACAACAACAGAGACTTCCACATTCACAACAGCTCCTGCTGAAACATCTACCACTAGTGCAGCAGAAATGTCTACAACAACAGAGCCCTCCACAATCACAACAAGTCCTGCAGAAACATCTATCACTAGTACAGCAGAAACATCTACAACAATAGAGACTTCGACAATTCCAACAACTCCAGTTGAAACATCCACCATTATCACAGCAGAAATATATACAACAACAGAGCCCTCCACAATCACAACAACTACTGCAGAAACATCTACCACTAGTGCAGCAGAAACATCTACAACAACAGAGACTTCCACATTCACAACAGCTACTGCTGTAACATCCACCTCTAGTGAAGCAGTAACATCTACAACAACAGAGCCCTCCACAATCACAACAACTCCTGTAGGAACATCTATCACTAGTACAGCAGAAACATCTACAACAACAGAGACTTCCACATTCACAACAGCTCCTGCTGAAACATCTACCACTAGTGCAGCAGAAACATCTTCAACAACAGATTCCTCCACAATCCCAACAACTCCTACGGAAACATCTATCACTAGTACAGCAGAAACATCTACAATAACAGAGACTTCCACATTCACAACAGCTCCTGCTGAAACATCTACCACTAGTGCAGCAGAAACATCTACAACAACAGAGCCCTCCACAATCACAACAACTCCTGCAGAAACATCCACCATTATCACAGCAGAAATATATACAACAACAGAGCCCTCCACAATCACAAAATCTACTGCAGAAACATCTACCACTAGTGCAGCAGAAACATCTACAACAACAGAGACTTCCACATTCACAACAGTTCCTGCTGAAACATCCACAACTAGTGCAGCAGAAAAATCTACAACAACAGAGCCCTTCACAATTACAACAACTCCTGCAGAAACCTATATCACTAGTACAGCAGAAACATCTACAACAACAGAGACTTCCACATTCACAGCAGCTCCTGCTGACACATCCACCACTAGTGCAGCAGAAACATCTACAATAACAGAGCCCTTCACAATCACAACCACTCCTGCAGAAACCTCTATCACTAGTACAGCAGAAACATCTACAGCAACAGATCTCCCCACAATCACAACAACTCCTGCTGAAACATCCACCACAAGTGCAGCAGAAAAATCTACAACAACAGAGCCCTTCACAATTACAACAACTCCTGCAGAAACCTATATCACTAGTACAGCAGAAACATCTACAACAACAGAGACTTCCACATTCACAGCAGCTCCTGCTGAAACATCTACCACTAGTGCAGCAGAAACATCTACAACAACAGATCTCCCCACAATCACAACAACTCCTGCTGAAACATCCACCTCCATTGCAGTAGAAACATCTACAACAACGGAGACTTCCACATTCACAACAACTACTGTTGTAACATCCAACTCTAGTGAAGCAGAAACATCTACAGCAACAGAGCCCTCCACAATCACAACAACTCCTGCAGAAACATCTATCACTAGTACAGCAGAAACATCTACAATAACAGAGACTTCCACATTCACAACAGCTCCTGCTGAAACATCCACCACTAGTGCAGCAGAAACATCTACAACAACAGAGCCCTCCACAATCACAACAACTCCTGCAGAAACATCTATCACTAGTACAGCAGAAACATCTACAACAACAGAGACTTCCACATTCACAACAGCTCCTGCTGAAACATCTACCACTAGTGCAGCAGAAATGTCTACAACAACAGAGCCCTCCACAATCACAACAAGTCCTGCAGAAACATCTATCACTAGTACAGCAGAAACATCTACAACAATAGAGACTTCGACAATTCCAACAACTCCAGTTGAAACATCCACCATTATCACAGCAGAAATATATACAACAACAGAGCCCTCCACAATCACAACAACTACTGCAGAAACATCTACCACTAGTGCAGCAGAAACATCTACAACAACAGAGACTTCCACATTCACAACAGCTACTGCTGTAACATCCACCTCTAGTGAAGCAGTAACATCTACAACAACAGAGCCCTCCACAATCACAACAACTCCTGTAGAAACATCTATCACTAGTACAGCAGAAACATCTACAACAACAGAGACTTCCACATTCACAACAGCTCCTGCTGAAACATCTACCACTAGTGCAGCAGAAACATCTTCAACAACAGATTCCTCCACAATCCCAACAACTCCTACGGAAACATCTATCACTAGTACAGCAGAAACATCTACAATAACAGAGACTTCCACATTCACAACAGCTCCTGCTGAAACATCTACCACTAGTGCAGCAGAAACATCTACAACAACAGAGCCCTCCACAATCACAACAACTCCTGCAGAAACATCCACCATTATCACAGCAGAAATATATACAACAACAGAGCCCTCCACAATCACAAAATCTACTGCAGAAACATCTACCACTAGTGCAGCAGAAACATCTACAACAACAGAGACTTCCACATTCACAACAGTTCCTGCTGAAACATCCACAACTAGTGTAGCAGAAACATCTACAGCAACAGAGATAACAATAACAGAGACTTCCACATTCACAACAGCTCCTGCTGAAACATCCACCACTAGTGCAGCAGAAAAATCTACAACAACAGAGCACTTCACAATTACAACAACTCCTGCAGAAACCTATATCACTAGTACAGCAGAAACATCTACAACAACAGAGACTTCCACATTCACAGCAGCTCCTGCTGACACATCCACCACTAGTGCAGCAGAAACATCTACAATAACAGAGCCCTTCACAATCACAACCACTCCTGCAGAAACCTCTATCACTAGTACAGCAGAAACATCTACAGCAACAGATCTCCCCACAATCACAACAACTCCTGCTGAAACATCCACCTCCATTGCAGTAGAAACATCTACAACAACGGAGACTTCCACATTCACAACAACTACTGTTGTAACATCCACCTCTAGTGAAGCAGAAACATCTACAGCAACAGAGCCCTCCACAATCACAACAACTCCTGCAGAAACATCTATCACTAGTATAGCAGAAACATCTACAATAACAGAGACTTCCACATTCACAACAGCTCCTGCTGAAACATCCACCACTAGTGCAGCAGAAACATTTACAACAACAGAGCCCTCCACAATCACAACAACTCCTGCAGAAACATCTATCAATAGTACAGCAGAAACATCTACAACAACAGAGACTTCCACATTCACAACAGCTCCTGCTGAAACATCTACCACTAGTGCAGCAGAAACATCTACAACAACAGATCTCCCCACAATCACAACAACTCCTGCTGAAACATCCACCTCCATTGCAGTAGAAACATCTACAACAACGGAGACTTCCACATTCACAACAACTACTGTTGTAACATCCACCTCTAGTGAAGCAGAAACATCTACAGCAACAGAGCCCTCCACAATCACAACAACTCCTGCAGAAACATCTATCACTAGTACAGCAGAAACATCTACAATAACAGAGACTTCCACATTCACAACAGCTCCTGCTGAAACATCCACCACTAGTGCAGCAGAAACATCTACAACAACAGAGCCCTCCACAATCACAACAACTCCTGCAGAAACATCTATCACTAGTACAGCAGAAACATCTACAACAACAGAGACTTCCACATTCACAACAGCTCCTGCTGAAACATCTACCACTAGTGCAGCAGAAACATCTACAACAACAGAGCCCTCCACAATCACAACAACTCCTGCAGAAACATCTATCACTAGTACAGCAGAAACATCTAAAACAACAGAGACTTCCACATTCACAACAGCTCCTGCTGAAACATCCACCACTAGTGCAGCAGAAATGTCTACAACAACAGAGCCCTCCACAATCACAACAAGTCTTGCAGAAACATCTAACACTAGTACAGCAGAAACATCTACAACAACAGAGACTTCCACATTCACAACATCTCCTGCTGAAACATCTACCACTAGTGCAGCAGAAATGTCTACAACAACAGAGCCCTCCACAATCACAACAAGTCCTGCAGAAACATCTACCACTAGTACAGCAGAAACATCTACTACAATAGAGACTTCGACAATTCCAACAACTCCAGTTGAAACATCCACCATTATCACAGCAGAAATATATACAACAACAGAGCCCTCCACAATCACAACAACTACTGCAGAAACATCTTCCACTAGTGCAGCAGAAACATCTACAACAACAGAGACTTCCACATTCACAACAGCTACTGCTGTAACATCCACCTCTAGTGAAGCAGAAACATCTACAACAACAGAGCCCTCCACAATCACAACAACTCCTGCAGAAACATCTATCACTAGTACAGCAGAAACATCTACAACAACAGAGACTTCCACATTCACAACAGCTCCTGCTGAAACATCTACCACTAGTGCAGCAGAAACATCTACAACAACAGAGCCCTCCACAATCACAACAACTCCTGCAGAAACATCTGTCACTAGTACAGCAGAAACATCTACAACAACAGAGACTTCCACATTCACAACAGCTCCTGCTGAAACATCTACCACTAGTGCAGAAGAAACATCTACAACAACAGATCTCCCCACAATCACAACAACTCCTGCTGAAACATCCACCTCCATTGCAGTAGAAACATCTACAACAACGGAGACTTCCACATTCACAACAACTACTGTTGTAACATCCACCTCTAGTGAAGCAGAAACATCTACAGCAACAGAGCCCTCCACAATCACAACAACTCCTGCAGAAACATCTATCACTAGTACAGCAGAAACATCTACAATAACAGAGACTTCCACATTCACAACAGCTCCTGCTGAAACATCCACCACTAGTGCAGCAGAAACATCTACAACAACAGAGCCCTCCACAATCACAACAACTCCTGCAGAAACATCTATCACTAGTACAGCAGAAACATCTACAACAACAGAGACTTCCACATTCACAACAGCTCCTGCTGAAACATCTACCACTAGTGCAGCAGAAACATCTACAACAACAGAGCCCTCCACAATCACAACAACTCCTGCAGAAACATCTATCACTAGTACAGCAGAAACATCTACAACAACAGAGACTTCCACATTCACAACAGCTCCTGCTGAAACATCCACCACTAGTGCAGCAGAAATGTCTACAACAACAGAGCCCTCCACAATCACAACAAGTCCTGCAGAAACATCTAACACTAGTACAGCAGAAACATCTACAACAACAGAGACTTCCACATTCACAACAGCTCCTGCTGAAACATCTACCACTTGTGCAGCAGAAACATCTACAACAACAGATCTCCCCACAATCACAACAACTCCTGCTGAAACATCCACCTCCATTGCAGTAGAAACATCTACAACAACGGAGACTTCCACATTCACAACAACTACTGTTGTAACATCCACCTCTAGTGAAGCAGAAACATCTACAGCAACAGAGCCCTCCACAATCACAACAACTCCTGCAGAAACATCTATCACTAGTACAGCAGAAACATCTACAATAACAGAGACTTCCACATTCACAACAGCTCCTGCTGAAACATCCACCACTAGTGCAGCAGAAACATCTACAACAACAGAGCCCTCCACAATCACAACAACTCCTGCAGAAACATCTATCACTAGTACAGCAGAAACATCTACAACAACAGAGACTTCCACATTCACAACAGCTCCTGCTGAAACATCTACCACTAGTGCAGCAGAAACATCTACAACAACAGAGCCCTCCACAATCACAACAACTCCTGCAGAAACATCTATCACTAGTACAGCAGAAACATCTAAAACAACAGAGACTTCCACATTCACAACAGCTCCTGCTGAAACATCCACCACTAGTGCAGCAGAAATGTCTACAACAACAGAGCCCTCCACAATCACAACAAGTCTTGCAGAAACATCTAACACTAGTACAGCAGAAACATCTACAACAACAGAGACTTCCACATTCACAACATCTCCTGCTGAAACATCTACCACTAGTGCAGCAGAAATGTCTACAACAACAGAGCCCTCCACAATCACAACAAGTCCTGCAGAAACATCTACCACTAGTACAGCAGAAACATCTACTACAATAGAGACTTCGACAATTCCAACAACTCCAGTTGAAACATCCACCATTATCACAGCAGAAATATATACAACAACAGAGCCCTCCACAATCACAACAACTACTGCAGAAACATCTTCCACTAGTGCAGCAGAAACATCTACAACAACAGAGACTTCCACATTCACAACAGCTACTGCTGTAACATCCACCTCTAGTGAAGCAGAAACATCTACAACAACAGAGCCCTCCACAATCACAACAACTCCTGCAGAAACATCTATCACTAGTACAGCAGAAACATCTACAACAACAGAGACTTCCACATTCACAACAGCTCCTGCTGAAACATCTACCACTAGTGCAGCAGAAACATCTACAACAACAGAGCCCTCCACAATCACAACAACTCCTGCAGAAACATCTGTCACTAGTACAGCAGAAACATCTACAACAACAGAGACTTCCACATTCACAACAGCTCCTGCTGAAACATCTACCACTAGTGCAGAAGAAACATCTACAACAACAGATCTCCCCACAATCACAACAACTCCTGCTGAAACATCCACCTCCATTGCAGTAGAAACATCTACAACAACGGAGACTTCCACATTCACAACAACTACTGTTGTAACATCCACCTCTAGTGAAGCAGAAACATCTACAGCAACAGAGCCCTCCACAATCACAACAACTCCTGCAGAAACATCTATCACTAGTACAGCAGAAACATCTACAATAACAGAGACTTCCACATTCACAACAGCTCCTGCTGAAACATCCACCACTAGTGCAGCAGAAACATCTACAACAACAGAGCCCTCCACAATCACAACAACTCCTGCAGAAACATCTATCACTAGTACAGCAGAAACATCTACAACAACAGAGACTTCCACATTCACAACAGCTCCTGCTGAAACATCTACCACTAGTGCAGCAGAAACATCTACAACAACAGAGCCCTCCACAATCACAACAACTCCTGCAGAAACATCTATCACTAGTACAGCAGAAACATCTACAACAACAGAGACTTCCACATTCACAACAGCTCCTGCTGAAACATCCACCACTAGTGCAGCAGAAATGTCTACAACAACAGAGCCCTCCACAATCACAACAAGTCCTGCAGAAACATCTAACACTAGTACAGCAGAAACATCTACAACAACAGAGACTTCCACATTCACAACAGCTCCTGCTGAAACATCTACCACTTGTGCAGCAGAAACATCTACAACAACAGATCTCCCCACAATCACAACAACTCCTGCTGAAACATCCACCTCCATTGCAGTAGAAACATCTACAACAACGGAGACTTCCACATTCACAACAACTACTGTTGTAACATCCACCTCTAGTGAAGCAGAAACATCTACAGCAACAGAGCCCTCCACAATCACAACAACTCCTGCAGAAACATCTATCACTAGTACAGCAGAAACATCTACAATAACAGAGACTTCCACATTCACAACAGCTCCTGCTGAAACATCCACCACTAGTGCAGCAGAAACATCTACAACAACAGAGCACTCCACAATCACAACAACTCCTGCAGAAACATCTATCACTAGTACAGCAGAAACATCTACAACAACAGAGACTTCCACATTCACAACAGCTCCTGCTGAAACATCTACCACTAGTGCAGCAGAAACATCTACAACAACAGAGCCCTCCACAATCACAACAACTCCTGCAGAAACATCTATCACTAGTACAGCAGAAACATCTACAACAACAGAGACTTCCACATTCACAACAGCTCCTGCTGAAACATCCACCACTAGTGCAGCAGAAATGTCTACAACAACAGAGCCCTCCACAATCACAACAAGTCCTGCAGAAACATCTAACACTAGTACAGCAGAAACATCTACAACAACAGAGACTTCCACATTCACAACAGCTCCTGCTGAAACATCTACCACTAGTGCAGCAGAAATGTCTACAACAACAGAGCCCTCCACAATCACAAGTCCTGCAGAAACATCTATCACTAGTACAGCAGAAACATCTACAACAATAGAGACTTCGACAATTCCAACAACTCCAGTTGAAACATCCACCATTATCACAGCAGAAATATATACAACAACAGAGCCCTCCACAATCACAACAACTACTGCAGAAACATCTACCACTAGTGCAGCAGAAACATCTACAACAACAGAGCCCTCCACAATCACAACAACTCCTGCAGAAACATCCACCATTATCACAGCAGAAATATATACAACAACAGAGCCCTCCACAATCACAAAATCTACTGCAGAAACATCTACCACTAGTGCAGCAGAAACATCTACAACAACAGAGACTTCCACATTCACAACAGTTCCTGCTGAAACATCCACCACTAGTGCAGCAGAAATGTCTACAACAACAGAGCCCTCCACAATCACAACAAGTCCTGCAGAAACATCTAACACTAGTACAGCAGAAACATCTACAACAACAGAGACTTCCAAATTCACTACAGCTCCTGCTGAAACATCCACCACTAGTGCAGCAGAAACATCTATGACAACAGAGACTTCCATGATCACAACAGGTCATGCCGTAACATTCACAACTATTGTAGCAGAAACAACTACAACAATAGAGACTTCGACAATTCCAACAACTCCAATTGAACCATCCACCATTATCACAGCAGAAATATATACAACAACAGAGCCCTCCACAATCACAAAAGCTACTGCAGAAACATCTACCACTAGTGCAGCAGAAACATCTACAACAACAGAGACTTCCTCATTCACAACAGCTCCTGCTGAAACCTCCACCACTAGTGCAGCAGAAACATCTACAACAACAGAGCCCTCCACAATCACAACAACTCCTGCAGAAACATCTAACACTAGTACAGCAGAAACATCTACAACAACAGAGACTTCCACATTCACAACAGCTCCTGCTGAAACATCTACCACTAGTGCAGCAGAAACGTCTACAACAACAGAGCCCTCCACAATCACAACAACTCCTGCAGAAACATCTACCACTAGTACAGCAGAAACATCTACAACAACAGAGCTCTCCACAATCACAACAACTCCTGCAGAAACATCTACCATTAGTACAGCAGAAACATCTACAACAACAGAGACTTCCACATTCACAACAGCTCCTGCTGAAACCTCCACCACTAGTGCAGCAGAAACATCTACAACAACAGAGCCCTCCACAATCACAACAACTCCTGCAGAAACATCTACCACTAGTACAGCAGAAACATCTACAACAACAGAGTCTTCCACATTCACAACAGCTACTGCTTTAACATCCACCTCTAGTGAAGTAGAAACATCTACAGCAACAGGGCTCTCCACAATTACAACAACTACTGCAGAAACATCTATCACTAGTGCAGCAGAAACATCTAAAACAACAGACAATTCCATGATCACAACAACTTCTGCTGAAACATTCACAACTAGTGTAGCAGAAACATCTACAAAAATAGAGAGTTCGACAATTACAACAAATCCAGTTAAAACATCCACCATTATAACAGCAGAAACATATACAACAAAAGAGCCCTCCACTATCACAACAACTACTACTGCAGAAACACCTACCACTAGTGCAGCAGAAACGTCTACAATGACTACAGCAGAAACATCTACCACTAGTGCAGCAGAAACATCTACAACAACAGAGACTTACACATTCACAACAGTTTCTGCTAAAACATCCACCACTAGTGTAGCAGAAACATCTACAACAACAGAGACTACAACAATCACAACAACTCCTGTTGAAACATCCACTTCCATTGCAGCAAAAACATCTACAGCTACAGAGACTTCCACATTTACAACAACTCCTGCAGAAAAATCCACCACCAGTGCAGCAGAAACATCTACAACAACAGAGCTCCCCACAATCACAACAACTCCTGCTGAAACATCCACTTCCATTGCAGTAGAAACATCTACAACAAAAGAGACTTCCACATTCACAACAACTACTGCTGTAACATCCACCTCTAGTGAAGCAGAAACATCTACAGCAACAGAGTCCTCCACAATCACAACAGCTCCTGCAGAAACATCTAACACCAGTACAGCAGAAACATCTACAACAACAGAGACTTCCACATTCACAACAGCTCCTGCTGAAACATCCACCACTAGTGCAGCAGAAACATCTACAGCAACAGAGCCCTCCACAATCACAACAACTCCTGCAGAAACATCTACCACTAGTACAGCAGAAACATCTACAACAACAGAGACTTCCACATTCACAACAGCTCCTGCTGAAACATCCACCATTAGTGCAGCAGAAACATCTACAACAACAGAGCCCTCCACAATCACAACAACTCCTGCAGAAACATCTAACACTAGTACAGCAGAAACATCTACAACAACAGAGACTTCCACATTCACAAAAGCTCCTACTGAAACATCTATCACTAGTACAGCAGAAACATCTACAACAACAGAGACTTCCACATTCACAACAGCTCCTGCTGAAACATCCACCACTACTGCAGCAGAAACATCTACAGCAACAGAGCCCTCCACAATCACAAGTCCTGCAGAAACATCTATCACTAGTACAGCAGAAACATCTACAACAATAGAGACTTCGACAATTCCAACAACTCCAGTTGAAACATCCACCATTATCACAGCAGAAATATATACAACAACAGAGCCCTCCACAATCACAACAACTACTGCAGAAACATCTACCACTAGTGCAGCAGAAACATCTACAACAACAGAGCCCTCCACAATCACAACAACTCCTGCAGAAACATCCACCATTATCACAGCAGAAATATATACAACAACAGAGCCCTCCACAATCACAAAATCTACTGCAGAAACATCTACCACTAGTGCAGCAGAAACATCTACAACAACAGAGACTTCCACATTCACAACAGTTCCTGCTGAAACATCCACCACTAGTGCAGCAGAAATGTCTACAACAACAGAGCCCTCCACAATCACAACAAGTCCTGCAGAAACATCTAACACTAGTACAGCAGAAACATCTACAACAACAGAGACTTCCAAATTCACTACAGCTCCTGCTGAAACATCCACCACTAGTGCAGCAGAAACATCTATGACAACAGAGACTTCCATGATCACAACAGGTCATGCCGTAACATTCACAACTATTGTAGCAGAAACAACTACAACAATAGAGACTTCGACAATTCCAACAACTCCAATTGAACCATCCACCATTATCACAGCAGAAATATATACAACAACAGAGCCCTCCACAATCACAAAAGCTACTGCAGAAACATCTACCACTAGTGCAGCAGAAACATCTACAACAACAGAGACTTCCTCATTCACAACAGCTCCTGCTGAAACATCAACCTCTAGTGAAGCAGAAACATCTACAGCAACAGAGCTCTCCACAATCACAACAACTCCTGCAGACACATCTACCACTAGTACAGCAGAAACATCTACAACAACAGAGACTTCCACATTCACAACAGCTCCTGCTGAAACCTCCACCACTAGTGCAGCAGAAACATCTACAACAACAGAGCCCTCCACAATCACAACAACTCCTGCAGAAACATCTAACACTAGTACAGCAGAAACATCTACAACAACAGAGACTTCCACATTCACAACAGCTCCTGCTGAAACATCTACCACTAGTGCAGCAGAAACGTCTACAACAACAGAGCCCTCCACAATCACAACAACTCCTGCAGAAACATCTACCACTAGTACAGCAGAAACATCTACAACAACAGAGCTCTCCACAATCACAACAACTCCTGCAGAAACATCTACCACTAGTACAGCAGAAACATCTACAACAACAGAGACTTCCACATTCACAACAGCTCCTGCTGAAACCTCCACCACTAGTGCAGCAGAAACATCTACAACAACAGAGCCCTCCACAATCACAACAACTCCTGCAGAAACACCTACCACTAGTGCAGCAGAAACGTCTACAATGACTACAGCAGAAACATCTACCACTAGTGCAGCAGAAACATCTACAACAACAGAGACTTACACATTCACAACAGTTTCTGCTAAAACATCCACCACTAGTGTAGCAGAAACATCTACAACAACAGAGACTACAACAATCACAACAACTCCTGTTGAAACATCCACTTCCATTGCAGCAAAAACATCTACAGCTACAGAGACTTCCACATTTACAACAACTCCTGCAGAAAAATCCACCACCAGTGCAGCAGAAACATCTACAACAACAGAGCTCCCCACAATCACAACAACTCCTGCTGAAACATCCACTTCCATTGCAGTAGAAACATCTACAACAAAAGAGACTTCCACATTCACAACAACTACTGCTGTAACATCCACCTCTAGTGAAGCAGAAACATCTACAGCAACAGAGTCCTCCACAATCACAACAGCTCCTGCAGAAACATCTAACACCAGTACAGCAGAAACATCTACAACAACAGAGACTTCCACATTCACAACAGCTCCTGCTGAAACATCCACCACTAGTGCAGCAGAAACATCTACAGCAACAGAGCCCTCCACAATCACAACAACTCCTGCAGAAACATCTACCACTAGTACAGCAGAAACATCTACAACAACAGAGACTTCCACATTCACAACAGCTCCTGCTGAAACATCCACCATTAGTGCAGCAGAAACATCTACAACAACAGAGCCCTCCACAATCACAACAACTCCTGCAGAAACATCTAACACTAGTACAGCAGAAACATCTACAACAACAGAGACTTCCACATTCACAAAAGCTCCTACTGAAACATCTACCACTAGTGCCGCAGAAACATCTACAACAACAGAGCCCTCCACAATCACAACCAGTCCTGCAGAAACATCTATCACTAGTACAGCAGAAACATCTACAACAACAGAGACTTCCACATTCACAACAGCTCCTGCTGAAACATCCACCACTACTGCAGCAGAAACATCTACAGTAACAGAGCCCTCCACAATCACAACAGCTCCTGCAGAAACATCTATCACTAGTACAGCAGAAACATCTACAACAACAGAGACTTCCACATTCACAACAGCTCCTGCTGAAACATCCACCACTAGTGCAGCAGAAACATCTACAGCAACAGAGCCCTCCACAATCACAACAACTCCTGCAGAAACATCTAACAGTAGTACAGCAGAAACATCTACAACAACAGAGATTTCCACATTCACAACATTTCCTGCTGAAACATCTACCACTAGTGCAGCAGAAACGTCTACAACAACAACGCCCTCCACAATCACAACAACTCCTGCTGAAACATCTACCACTAGTGCAGCAGAAACATCTACAACAACAGAGCCCTCCACAATCACAACAACTCCTGCAGAAACATCCACCATTATCACAGCAGAAATATATACAACAACAGAGCCCTCCATAATCACAAAATCTACTGCAGAAACATCTACCACTAGTGCAGCAGAAACATCTACAACAACAGAGACTTCCACATTCACAACAGTTCCTGCTGAAACATCCACCACTAGTGCAGCAGAAATGTCTACAACAACAGAGCCCTCCACAATCACAACAAGTCCTGCAGAAACATCTAACACTAGTACAGCAGAAACATCTACAACAACAGAGACTTCCAAATTCACTACAGCTCCTGCTGAAACATCCACCACTAGTGCAGCAGAAACATCTATGACAACAGAGACTTCCATGATCACAACAGGTCATGCTGTAACATTCACAACTATTGTAGCAGAAACAACTACAACAATAGAGACTTCGACAATTCCAACAACTCCAATTGAACCATCCACTATTATCACAGCAGAAATATATACAACAACAGAGCCCTCCACAATCACAAAAGCTACTGCAGAAACATCTACCACTAGTGCAGCAGAAACATCTACAACAACAGAGACTTCCTCATTCACAACAGCTCCTGCTGAAACATCAACCTCTAGTGAAGCAGAAACATCTACAGCAACAGAGCTCTCCACAATCACAACAACTCCTGCAGACACATCTACCACTAGTACAGCAGAAACATCTACAACAACAGAGACTTCCACATTCACAACAGCTCCTGCTGAAACCTCCACCACTAGTGCAGCAGAAACATCTACAACAACAGAGCCCTCCACAATCACAACAACTCCTGCAGAAACATCTAACACTAGTACAGCAGAAACATCTACAACAACAGAGACTTCCACATTCACAACAGCTCCTGCTGAAACATCTACCACTAGTGCAGCAGAAACGTCTACAACAACAGAGCCCTCCACAATCACAACAACTCCTGCAGAAACATCAACCACTAGTACAGCAGAAACATCTACAACAACAGAGCTCTCCACAATCAAAACAACTCCTGCAGAAACATCTACCACTAGTACAGCAGAAACATCTACAACAACAGAGACTTCCACATTCACAACAGCTCCTGCTGAAACCTCCACCACTAGTGCAGCAGAAACATCTACAACAACAGAGCCCTCCACAATCACAACAACTCCTGCAGAAACATCTACCACTAGTGCAGCAGAAACGTCTACAACAACAGAGCTCTCCACAATCACAACAACTCCTGCAGAAACATCTATCACTAGTACAGCAGAAACATCTACAACAACAGAGTCTTCCACATTCACAACAGCTACTGCTTTAACATCCACCTCTAGTGAAGTAGAAACATCTACAGCAACAGGGCTCTCCACAATTACAACAACTACTGCAGAAACATCTATCACTAGTGCAGCAGAAACATCTACAACAACAGACAATTCCATGATCATAACAACTTCTGCTGAAACATTCACAACTAGTGTAGCAGAAACATCTACAAAAATAGAGAGTTCGACAATTACAACAAATCCAGTTAAAACATCCACCATTATAACAGCAGAAACATATACAACAAAAGAGCCCTCCACTATCACAACAACTACTACTGCAGAAACACCTACCACTAGTGCAGCAGAAACGTCTACAATGACTACAGCAGAAACATCTACCACTAGTGCAGCAGAAACATCTACAACAACAGAGACTTACACATTCACAACAGTTTCTGCTAAAACATCCACCACTAGTGTAGCAGAAACATCTACAACAACAGAGACTACAACAATCACAACAACTCCTGTTGAAACATCCACTTCCATTGCAGCAAAAACATCTACAGCTACAGAGACTTCCACATTCACAACAACTCCTGCAGAAAAATCCACCACCAGTGCAGCAGAAACATCTACAACAACAGAGCTCCCCACAATCACAACAACTCCTGCTGAAACATCCACTTCCATTGCAGTAGAAACATCTACAACAAAAGAGACTTCCACATTCACAACAACTACTGCTGTAACATCCACCTCTAGTGAAGCAGAAACATCTACAGCAACAGAGTCCTCCACAATCACAACAGCTCCTGCAGAAACATCTAACACCAGTACAGCAGAAACATCTACAACAACAGAGACTTCCACATTCACAACAGCTCCTGCTGAAACATCCACCACTAGTGCAGCAGAAACATCTACAACAACAGAGCCCTCCACAATCACAACAACTCCTGCAGAAACATCTAACACTAGTACAGCAGAAACATCTACAACAACAGAGACTTCCACATTCACAACAGCTCCTGCTGAAACATCTACCACTAGTGCAGCAGAAACATCTATGACAACAGAGACTTCCATGATCACAACAGGTCATGACGTAACATTCACAACTATTGAAGCAGAAACAACTACAACAATAGAGGCTTCGACAATTCCAACAACTCCAGTTGAAACATCCACCAGTATCACAGCAGAAATATATACAACAACAAAGCCCTCCACAATCACAAAAGCAACTGCAGAAACATCTACCACTAGTGCAGCAGAAACATCTACAACAACAGAGACTTCCACATTCAAAACAGTTCCTGCTGAAACATCCTCTTCCATTGCAGCAGAAACATCTACAACAACAGAGACTTCCACATTCACAACAACTACTGCTGTAACATCCACCTCTAGTGAAGCAGAAACATCTACAGCAACAGAGCCCTCCACAATCACAACAACTCCTGCAGAAACATCTACCACTAGTACAGCAGAAACATCTACAACAACAGAGACTTCCACATTCACAACAGCTCCTGCTGAAACATCCACCATTAGTGCAGCAGAAACATCTACAACAACAGAGCCCTCCACAATCACAACAACTCCTGCAGAAACATCTAACACTAGTACAGCAGAAACATCTACAACAACAGAGACTTCCACATTCACAACAGCTCCTGCTGAAACATCTACCACTAGTGCCGCAGAAACATCTACAACAACAGAGCCCTCCACAATCACAACCAGTCCTGCAGAAACATCTATCACTAGTACAGCAGAAACATCTACAACAACAGAGACTTCCACATTCACAACAGCTCCTGCTGAAACATCCACCACTAGTGCAGCAGAAACATCTACAGCAACAGAGCCCTCCACAATCACAACAGCTCCTGCAGAAACATCTATCACTAGTACAGCAGAAACATCTACAACAACAGAGACTTCCACATTCACAACAGCTCCTGCTGAAACATCCACCACTAGTGCAGCAGAAACATTTACAGCAACAGAGCCCTCCACAATCACAACAACTCCTGCAGAAACATCTAACAGTAGTACAGCAGAAACATCTACAACAACAGAGATTTCCACATTCACAACATTTCCTGCTGAAACATCTACCACTAGTGCAGCAGAAACGTCTACAACAACAACGCCCTCCAAAATCACAACAACTCCTGCAGAAACATCTATCACTAGTACAGCAGAAACATCTACAACAACAGAGACTTCCACATTCACAACAGCTCCTGCTGAAACATCTACCACTAGTGCAGCAGAAACATCTAGAACAACAGAGCCCTCCACAATCACAACAACTCCTGGAGAAACATCTATCACTAGTATATCAGAAACATCTACAACAACAGAGACTTCCATGATCACAACAGGTCATGCTGTAACATTCACAACTATTGTAGCAGAAACATCTACAACAACAGAGCCCTCCACAATCACAACAACTCCTGCAGAAACATCTAACACTGGTAGAGCAGAAACATCTACAACAACAGAGACTTCCACATTCACAACAGCTCCTTCTGAAACATCCACCACTAGTGCAGCAGAAACGTCTACAACAACAGAACCCTCCACAATCACAACAACTCCTGCAGAAACATCTAACACTAGTACAGCAGAAACATCTACAACAACAGAACCCTCCACAATCACAACAACTCCTGCAGAAACATCTTTCACTAGAACAGCAGAAACATCTACAACAACAGAGACTTCCACATTCACAACAGCTCCTGCTGAAACATCTACCACTAGTGCACCAGAAACATCTATGACAACAGAGACTTCCATGATCACAACAGGTCATGCCGTAACATTCACAACTATTGTAGCAGAAACAACTACAACAATAGAGACTTCGACAATTCCAACAACTCCAGTTGAAACATCCACCAGTATCACAGCAGAAATATATACAACAACAAAGCCCTCCACAATCACAAAAGCAACTGCAGAAACATCTACCACTAGTGCAGCAGAAACATCTACAACAACAGAGACTTCCACATTCAAAACAGTTCCTGCTGACACATCCACTTCCATTGCAGCAGAAACATCTACAACAACAGAGACTTCCACATTCACAACAACTACTGCTGTAACATCCACCTCTAGTGAAGCAGAAACATCTACAGCAACAGAGCCCTCCACAATCACAACAACTCCTGCAGAAACATCTACCACTAGTACAGCAGAAACATCTACAACAACAGAGACTTCCACATTCACAACAGCTCCTGCTGAAACATCCACCATTAGTGCAGCAGAAACATCTACAACAACAGAGCCCTCCACAATCACAACAACTCCTGCAGAAACATCTATCACTAGTACAGCAGAAACATCTACAACAACAGAGACTTCCACATTCACAACAGCTCCTGCTGAAACATCCACCACTAGTGCAGCAGAAACATCTACAGCAACAGAGCCCTCCACAATCACAACAACTCCTGCAGAAACATCTATCACTAGTACAGCAGAAACATCTACAACAACAGAGACTTCCACATTCACAACAGCTCCTGCTGAAACATCCACCACTAGTGCAGCAGAAACATCTATGACAACAGAGACTTCCATGATCACAACAGGTCCTGCTGTAACATTCACAACTATTGTAGCAGAAACAACTACAACAATAGAGACTTCGACAATTCCAACAACTCCAGTTGAAACATCCACCATTATCACAGCAGAAATATATACAACAACAGAGTCCTCCACAATCACAAAAGCTACTGCAGAAACATCTACCACTAGTGCAGCAGAAACATCTACAGCAACAGAGACTTCCATGTTCACAACAACTACTGCTGTAACATCTACCACTAATGCAGCAGAAACATCTACAACAAAAGAGACTTCCACATTCACAACAGCTCCTGCTGAAACATCCACCACTAGTGCAGCAGAAACATCTATAACAACAGAGCACTCCACAATTACAACAACTCCTGCAGAAACACCTATCACTAGTACAGCAGAAACATCTACAATAACAGAGACTTCCACATTCACAACAGCTCCTGCTGAAAGATCCACCATTATCACAGCAGAAACATATACGACAACAGAGCCCTCCACAATCACAACAACTACTACTGCAGAAACATCTACCACTAGTGCAGCAGAAACGTCTACAAGAACTACAGCAGAAACATCTACCACTAGTGCAGCAGAAACATCTACAACAACAGAGACTTCCACATTCACGAAAACTCCTGCAGAAACATCCACCACTAGTGCAGCAGAAACATCTACAACAACAGAGACTTCCACATTCACAACAACTACTGCTGAAACATCCACCTCTAGTGAAGCGGAAACATCTACAACAACAGAGCTCCCCACAATCACAACAACTCCTGCTGAAACATCCACTTCCATTGCAGTAGAAACATCTACAACAAAAGAGACTTCCACATTCACAACAACTACTGCTGTAACATCCACCTCTAGTGAAGCGGAAACATCTACAGCAACAGAGTCCTCCACAATCACAACAGCTCCTGCAGAAACATCTAACACCAGTACAGCAGAAACATCTACAACAACAGAGACGTCCACATTCACAACAGCTCCTGCTGAAACATCCACCACTAGTGAAGCAGAAACATCTACAGCAACAGAGCCCTCCACAATCACAACAACTCCTGCAGAAACATCTACCACTAGTACAGCAGAAACATCTACAACAACAGAGACTTCCACATTCACAACAGCTCCTGCTGAAACATCCACCATTATTGCAGCAGAAACATCTACAACAACAGAGCCCTCCACAATCACAACAACTCCTGCAGAAACATCTAACACTATTACAGCAGAAACATCTACAACAACAGAGACTTCCACATTCACAACAGCTCCTGCTGAAACATCTACCACTAGTGCAGCAGAAACATCTACAACAACAGAGCCTTCCACAATCACAACCAGTCCTGCAGAAACATCTATCACTAGTACAGCAGAAACATCTACAACAACAGAGACTTCCACATTCACAACAGCTCCTGCTGAAACATCCACCACTAGTGCAGCAGAAACATCTACAGCAACAGAGCCCTCCACAATCACAATAGCTCCTGCAGAAACATCTATCACTAGTACAGCAGAAACATCTACAACAACAGAGACTTCCACATTCACAACAGCTCCTGCTGAAACATCCACCACTAGTGCAGCAGAAACATCTATGACAACAGAGACTTCCATGATCACAACAGGTCCTGCTGTAACATTCACAAATATTGTAGCAGAAACAACTACAACAATAGAGACTTCGACAATTCCAACAACTCCAGTTGAAACATCCACCATTATCACAGCAGAAATATATACAACAACAGAGTCCTCCCCAATCACAAAAGCTACTGCAGAAACATCTACCACTAGTGCAGCAGAAACATCTACAACAACAGAGACTTCCACATTCACAACAGTTCCTGCTGAAACATCCACAACTAGTGTAGCAGAAACATCAACAGCAACAGAGACTACCACAATCACAACGACTCCTGTTGAAACATCCACTACCATTGCAGCAAAAACATCTACAGCAACAGAGACTTCCACATTCAAAACAACTCCTGCAGAAACATCCACCGCTATTGCAGCAGAAACATCTACAACAACAGAGACTTCCACATTCACAACAGCTCCTGCTGAAACATCTACCACTAGTGCAGCAGAAACATCTACAACAACAGAGCCCTCTACAATCACAACAACTCCTGCTGAAACATCTACCACTAGTGCAGCAGAAACATCTACAACAACAGAGACTTCCATGATTACAACAGGTCCTGCTGTAACATTCACAACTAATGTAGCAGAAACAACTACAACAATAGAGACCTCGACAATTCCAACAACTCCAGTTAAAACATCCACCATTATCACAGCAGAAACATATACAACAACAGAGCCCTCCACAATCACAAAAACTACTACTGCAGAAACATCTACCACTAGTGCAGCAGAAACGTCTACAAGGACTACAGCAGAAACATCTACCACTAGTGCAGCAGAAACATCTACAACAACAGAGACTTCCACATTCACGAAGACTCCTGCAGAAACATCCACCACTAGTGCAGCAGAAACATCTACAACAAAAGAGACTTCCACATTCACAACAACTACTGCTGTAACATCCACCTCTAGTGAAGCAGAAACATCTACAGCAACAGAGTCCTCCACAATCACAACAGCTCCTGCAGAAACATCTAACACCAGTACAGCAGAAACATCTACAACAACAGAGACTTCCACATTCACAACAGCTCCTGCTGAAAGATCCACCATTATCACAGCAGAAACATATACAACAACAGAGCCCTCCACAATCACAACAACTACTACTGCAGAAACATCTACCACTAGTGCAGCAGAAACGTCTACAAGAACTACAGCAGAAACATCTACCACTAGTGCAGCAGAAACATCTACAACAACAGAGACTTCCACATTCACGAAAACTCCTGCAGAAACATCCACCACTAGTGCAGCAGAAACATCTACAACAACAGAGCTCCTCACAATCACAACAACTCCTGCTGAAACATCCACTTCCATTGCAGTAGAAACATCTACAACAAAAGAGACTTCCACATTCACAACAACTACTGCTGTAACATCCACCTCTAGTGAAGCAGAAACATCTACAGCAACAGAGTCCTCCACAATCACAACAGCTCCTGCAGAAACATCTAACACCAGTACAGCAGAAACATCTACAACAACAGAGACGTCCACATTCACAACAGCTCCTGCTGAAACATCTACCACTAGTGCAGCAGAAACATCTACAACAACAGAGCCCTCCACAATCACAACAACTCCTGCAGAAACATCTAACACTAGTACAGCAGAAACATCTACAACAACAGAGACTTCCACATTCACAACAGCTCCTGCTGAAACATCTACCACTAGTGTAGCAGAAACTTCTACAACAACAGAGCCCTCCACAATCACAACAACCCCTGCAGAAACATCTTTCACTAGTACAGCAGAAACATCTACAACAACAGAGACTTCCACATTCACAACAGCTCCTGCTGAAACATCTACCACTAGTGCAGCAGAAACATCTATGACAACAGAGACTTCCATGATCACAACAGGTCATGCCGTAACATTCACAACTATTGTAGCAGAAACAACTACAACAATAAAGACTTCGACAATTCCAACAACTCCAGTTGAAACATCCACCAGTATCACAGCAGAAATATATACAACAACAAATCCCTCCACAATCACAAAAGCAACTGCAGAAACATCTACAACAACAGAGACTTCCACATTCACAACAACTACTGCTGTAACATCCACCTCTAGTGAAGCAGAAACATCTACAGCAACAGAGCCCTCCACAATCACAACAACTCCTGCAGAAACATCTACCACTAGTACAGCAGAAACATCTACAACAACAGAGACTTCCACATTCACAACAGCTCCTGCTGAAACATCCACCATTATTGCAGCAGAAACATCTACAACAACAGAGCCCTCCACAATCACAACAACTCCTGCAGAAACATCTAACACTATTACAGCAGAAACATCTACAACAACAGAGACTTCCACATTCACAACAGCTCCTGCTGAAACATCTACCACTAGTGCAGCAGAAACATCTACAACAACAGAGCCCTCCACAATCACAACCAGTCCTGCAGAAACATCTATCACTAGTACAGCAGAAACATCTACAACAACAGAGACTTCCACATTCACAACAACTCCTGCTGAAACATCTAACACTAGTGCAGCAGAAACATCTACAACAAAAGAGACTTCCATGATCACAACAGGTCCTGCTGTAACATTCACAACTAATGTAGCAGAAACAACTACAACAATAGAGACTTCGACATTTCCAACAACTCCAGTTGAAACATCCACCATTATCACAGCAGAAATATATACAACAACAGAGCCCTCCACAATCACAAAAGTTACTGCAGAAACATCTACCACTAGTACAGCAGAAACATCTCCAACAACAGAGACTTCCACATTCACAACAGCTCCTGCTGAAACATCCACCACTAGTACAGCAGAAACATCTACAACAACAAAGACTTCCACATTCACAACAGCTCCTGCTGAAACATCCACCACTAGTGCAGCAGAAACATCTATGACAACAGAGACTTCCATGATCACAACAGGTCCTGCTGTAACATTCACAACTAATGTAGCAGAAACAACTACAACAATAGAGACTTCGACAATTCCAACAACTCTAGTTGAAACATCCACCATTATCACAGCAGAAACATATACAACAACAGAGCCCTCCACAATCACAACAACTACTACTGCAGAAACACCTACCACTAGTGCAGCAGAAACGTCTACAAAGACTACAGCAGAAACATCTGCCACTAGTGCAGCAGAAACATCTAAAACAACAGAGACTTCCACATTCACGAAAACTCCTGCAGAAACATCCACCACTAGTGCAGCAGAAACATCTACAACAACAGAGCTCCTCACAATCACAACAACTCCTGCTGAAACATCCACTTCCATTGCAGTAGAAACATCTACAACAAAAGAGACTTCCACATTCACGAAAGCTACTGCAGAAACATCTACCACTAGTGCAGCAGAAACATCTACAACAACAGAGACTTCCACATTCACAACAGTTCCTGCTGAAACATCCACCACTAGTGCAGCAGAAACATCTACAACAACAGAGCTCCCCACAATCACAACAACTCCTGCTGAAACATCCACTTCCATTGCAGTAGAAACATCTACAACAAAAGAGACTTCCACATTCACGAAAGCTACTGCAGAAACATCTACCACTAGTGCAGCAGAAACATCTACAGCAACAGAGACTACCACAATCATAACAACTCCTGTTGAAACATCCACTTCCATTGCAGCAGAAACATCTACAGCAACAGAGACTTCCACATTCACAACAACTACTGCTGTAACATCCACCTTTAGTGAAGCAGAAACATCTACAGCAACAGAGCCCTCCACAATCACAACAACTCCTGCAGAAACATCTAACACTAGTACAGCAGAAACATCTACAACAACAGAGACTTCCACATTCACAACAGTTCCTGCTGAAACATCTACCACTAGTGCAGCAGAAACGTCTACAACAACAGAGCCCTCCACAATCACAACAACTCCTGCAGAAACATCTATCACTAGTACAGCAGAAACATCTACAACAACAGAGACTTCCACATTCACAACAGCTCCTGCTGAAACATCCACCACTAGTGCAGCAGAAACATCTATAACAACAGAGCCCTCCACAATCACAACAACTCCTGCAGAAACATCTATCACTAGTACAGCAGAAACATCTACAACAACAGAGACTTCCACATTCACAACAGCTCCTGCTGAAACATCCACCACTAGTGCAGCAGAAACATCTATAACAACAGAGCACTCCACAATTACAACAACTACTGCAGAAACATCTACCACTAGTGCAGCAGAAACATCTACAGCAACAGAGACTACCACAATCATAACAACTCCTGTTGAAACATCCACTTCCATTGCAGCAGAAACATCTACAGCAACAGAGACTTCCACATTCACAACAACTACTGCGGTAACATCCACCTCTAGTGAAGCAGAAACATCTACAGCAAAAGAGCCCTCCACAATCACAACAACTCCTGCAGAAACATCTAACACTAGTACAGCAGAAACATCTACAACAACAGAGACTTCCACATTCACAATAGTTCCTGCTGAAACATCTACCACTAGTGCAGCAGAAACGTCTACAAAAACAGAGCCCTCCACAATCACAACAACTCCTGCAGAAACATCTATCACTAGTACAGCAGAAACATCTACAACAATAGAGACTTCCACATTCACAACAGCTCCTGCTGAAACATCTACCACTAGTGCAGCAGAAACATCTACAACAACAGAGCCCTCCACAATCACAACAACTCCTGCAGAAACATCTATCACTACTACATCAGAAACATCTACAACAACAGAGACTTCCATGATCACAACAGGTCATGCTGTAACATTCACAACTATTGTAGCAGAAACATCTACAGCAACAGAGACTTCCAAATTCACAACAACTCCTGCTGAAACATCTAACACTAGTGCAGCAGAAACATCTACAACAACAGAGACTTCCATGATCACAACAGGTCCTGCTGTAACATTCACAACTAATGTAGCAGAAACAACTACAACAATAGAGACTTCGACATTTCCAACAACTCCAGTTGAAACATCCACCATTATCACAGCAGAAATATATACAACAACAGAGCCCTCCACAATCACAAAAGCTACTGCAGAAACATCTACCACTAGTGCAGCAGAAACATCTCCAACAACAGAGACTTCCACATTCACAACAGCTCCTGCTGAAACATCCACCACTAGTACAGCAGAAACATCTACAACAACAAAGACTTCCACATTCACAACAGCTCCTGCTGAAACATCCACCACTAGTGCAGCAGAAACATCTATGACAACAGAGACTTCCATGATCACAACAGGTCCTGCTGTAATATTCACAACTAATGTAGCAGAAACAACTACAACAATAGAGACTTCGACAATTCCAACAACTCCAGTTGAAACATCCACCATTATCACAGCAGAAACATATACAACAACAGAGCCCTCCACAATCACAACAACTACTACTGCAGAAACACCTACCACTAGTGCCACAGAAACGTCTACAAAGACTACAGCAGAAACATCTACCACTAGTGCAGCAGAAACATCTAAAACAACAGAGACTTCCACATTCACAAAAACTCCTGCAGAAACATCCACCACTAGTGCAGCAGAAACATCTACAACAACAGAGCTCCCCACAATCACAACAACTCCTGCTGAAACATTCACTTCCATTGCAGTAGAAACATCTACAACAAAAGAGACTTCCACATTCACAAAAGCTACTGCAGAAACATCTACCACTAGTGCAGCAGAAACATCTACAACAACAGAGACTTCCACATTCAAAACAGTTCTTGCTGAAACATCCACAACTAGTGTAGCAGAAACATCAACAGCAACAGAGACTACCACAATCACAACGACTCCTGTTGAAACATCCACTTCCATTGCAGCAAAAACATCTACAGCAACAGAGACTTCCACATTCAAAACAACTCCTGCAGAAACATCCACCGCTATTGCAGCAGAAACATCTACAACAACAGAGACTTCCACATTCACAACAGCTCCTGCTGAAACATCTACAACTAGTGCAGCAGAAACATCTACAACAACAGAGCCCTCTACAATCACAACAACTCCTGCTGAAACATCTACCACTAGTGCAGCAGAAACATCTACAACAACAGAGATTTCTATGATTACAACAGGTCCTGCTGTAACATTCACAACTAATGTAGCAGAAACAACTACAACAATAGAGACTTCGACAATTCCAACAACTCCAGTTGAAACATCCACCATTATCACAGCAGAAACATATACAACAACAGAGCCCTCCACAATCACAACAACTACTACTGCAGAAACATCTACCACTAGAGCAGCAGAAACGTCAACAAGGACTACAGCAGAAACATCTACCACTAGTGCAGCAGAAACATCTACAACAACAGAGACTTCCACATTCACGAAAACTCCTGCAGAAACATCCACCACTAGTGCAGCAGAAACATCTACAACAACAGAGCTCCCCACAATCACAACAACTCCTGCTGAAACATCCACTTCCATTGCAGTAGAAACATCTACAACAAAAGCGACTTCCACATTCACAACAACTACTGCTGTAACATCCACCTCTAGTGAAGCAGAAACATCTACAGCAACAGAGTCCTCCACAATCACAACAGCTCCTGCAGAAACATCTAACACCAGTACAGCAGAAACATCTACAACAACAGAGACTTCCACATTCACAACAGCTCCTGCTGAAACATCCACCACTAGTGCAGCAGAAACATCTACAACAACAGAGCCCTCCACAATCACAACAACTCCTGCAGAAACATCTAACACTAGTACAGCAGAAACATTTACAACAACAGAGACTTCCACATTCACAACAGCTCCTGCTGAAACATCTACCACTAGTGTAGCAGAAACGTCTACAACAACAGAGCCCTCCACAATCACAACAACCCCTGCAGAAACATCTTTCACCAGTACAGCAGAAACATCTACAACAACAGAGACTTCCACATTCACAACAGCTCCTGCTGAAACATCTACCACTAGTGCAGCAGAAACATCTATGACAACAGAGACTTCCATGATCACAACAGGTCATGCCGTAACATTCACAACTACTGTAGCAGAAACAACTACAACAATAGAGACTTCGACAATTCCAACAACTCCAGTTGAAACATCCACCAGTATCACAGCAGAAATATATACAACAACAAAGCCCTCCACAATCACAAAAGCAACTGCAGAAACATCTACCACTAGTGCAGCAGAAACATCTACAACAACAGAGACTGCCACATTCAAAACAGTTCCTGCTGAAACATCCTCTTCCATTGCAGCAGAAACATCTACAACAACAGAGACTTCCACATTCACAACAACTACTGCTGTAACATCCACCTCTAGTGAAGCAGAAATATCTACAGCAACAGAGCCCTCCACAATCACAACAACTCCTGCAGAAACTTCTACCACTAGTACAGCAGAAACATCTACAACAACAGAGACTTCCACATTCACAACAGCTCCTGCTGAAACATCCACCATTAGTGCAGCAGAAACATCTACAACAACAGAGCCCTCCACAATCACAACAACTCCTGCAGAAACATCTAACACTAGTAGAGCGGAAACATCTACAACAACAGAGACTTCCACATTCACAACAGCTCAAGCTGAAACATCTACCACTAGTGCAGCAGAAACATCTACAACAACAGAGCCCTCCACAATCACAACCAGTCCTGCAGAAACATCTATCACTAGTACAGCGGAAACATCTACAACAACAGAGACTTCCACATTCACAACAGCTCCTGCTGAAACATCCACCACTAGTGCAGCAGAAACATCTACAGCAACAGAGCCCTCCACAATCACAACAGCTCCTGCAGAAACATCTATCACTAGTACAGCAGAAACATCTACAACAACAGAGACTTCCACATTCACAACAGCTCCTGCTGAAACATCTATCACTAGTGCAGCAGAAACATCTACAGCAACAGAGCCCTCCACAATCACAACAGCTCCTGCAGAAACATCTATCACTAGTGCAGCAGAAACATCTACAGCAACAGAGCCCTCCACAATCACAACAACTCCTGCAGAAACATCTAACAGTAGTACAGCAGAAACATCTACAACAACAGAGATTTCCACATTCACAACATTTCCTGCTGAAACATCTACCACTAGTGCAGCAGAAACGTCTACAACAACAAAGCCCTCCACAATCACAACAACTCCTGCAGAAACATCTATCACTAGTACAACAGAAACATCTACAACAACAGAGACTTCCACATTCACAACAGCTCCTGCTGAAACATCTACCACTAGTGTAGCAGAAACATCTACAACAACAGAGACTTCCACATTCACAACAGCTCCTGCTGAAACATCTACCACTAGTGCAGCAGAAACATCTATGACAACAGAGACTTCCATGATCACAACAGGTCATGCCGTAACATTCACAACTATTGTAGCAGAAACAACTACAACAATAGAGACTTCGACAATTTCAACAACTCCAGTTGAAACATCCACCAGTATCACAGCAGAAATATATACAACAACAAAGCCCTCCACAATCACAAAAGCAACTGCAGAAACATCTACCACTAGTGCAGCAGAAACATCTACAACAAAAGAGACTTCCACATTCAAAACAGTTCCTGCTGAAACATCCTCTTCCATTGCAGCAGAAACATCTACAACAACAGAGCCCTCCACAATCACAACAACTCCTGCAGAAACATCTATCACTAGTACAGCAGAAACATCTACAACAACAGAGACTTCCACATTCACAACAGCTCCTGCTGAAACATCCACCACTAGTGCAGCAGAAACATCTACAGCAACAGAGCCCTCCACAATCACAACAACTCCTGCAGAAACATCTATCACTAGTACAGCAGAAACATCTACAACAACAGAGCCCTCCACAATCACAAAAGCTACTGCAGAAACATCTACCACTAGTGCAGCAGAAACATCTACAACAACAGAGACTTCCACATTCACAACAGCTCCTGCTGAAACATCCACCACTAGTACAGCAGAAACATTTACAACAACAAAGACTTCCACATTCACAACAGCTCCTGCTGAAACATCCACCACTAGTGCAGCAGAAACATCTATGACAACAGAGACTTCCATGATCACAACAGGTCCTGCTGTAAAATTCACAACTAATGTAGCAGAAACAACTACAACAATAGAGACTTCCACATTCACAACAGCTCCTACTGAAACATCTACCACTAGTGCAGCAGAAACATCTACAACAACAGAGCCCTCCACAATCACAACAACTCCTGCAGAAACATCTATCACTAGTACAGCAGAAACATCTACAACAACAGAGCCCTCCACAATCACAAAAGCTACTGCAGAAACATCTACCACTAGTGCAGCAGAAACATCTACAACAACAAAGACTTCCACAATCACAACAACTCCTGGAGAAACATCTATCACTAGTACATCAGAAACATCTACAACAACAGAGACTTCCATGATCACAACAGGTCATGCTGTAACATTCACAACTATTGTAGCAGAAACATCTACAGCAACAGAGACTTCCACATTCACAACAAAAACTGCTGTAACATCTACCACTAATGCAGCAGAAACGTCTACAACAACAGAGCCCTCCACAATCACAACAACTCCTGCTGAAACATCTATCACTAGTACAGCAGAAACATCTACAACAACAGAGACTTCCACATTCACAACAGCTCCTGCTGAAACATCTACCACTAGTGCAGCAGAAACACCTACAACAACAGAGCCCTCCACAATCACAACAACTCCTGCAGAAACATCTATCACTAGTACAGCAGAAACATCTACAACAACAGAGACTTCCACATTCACAACAACTCCTGCTGAAACATCTAACACTAGTGCAGCAGAAACATCTACAACAACAGAGACTTCCATGATCACAACAGGTCCTGCTGTAACCATCACAACGAATGTAGCAGAAACAACTACAGCAATAGAGACTTCGACATTTCCAACAACTCCAGTTGAAACATCCACCATTATCACAGCAGAAATATATACAACAACAGAGTCCTCCACAATCACAAAAGCTACTGCAGAAACATCTACCACTAGTGCAGCAGAAACATCTACAACAACAGAGACTTCCACATTCACAACAGTTCCTGCTGAAACATCCACAACTAGTGTAGCAGAAACATCTACAGCAACAGAGACTTCCACATTCAAAACAACTCCTGCAGAAACATCCACCTCTAGTGAATCAGAAACATCTACAGCAACAGAGCCCTCCACAATCACAACAACTCCTGCAGAAACATCTACCACTAGTACACCAGAAACATCTACAACAACAGAGACTTCCACATTCACAACAGCTCCTGCTGAAACATCCACGACTAGTGCAGCAACATCTATGACAACAGAGACTTCCATGATCACCATAGGTCCTGCTGTAACATTCACAACTATTGTAGCAGAAACATCTACAACAATAGAGACTTTGACAATTCCAACATCTCCAGTTGAAACATCCACCATTATCACAGCAGAAATATATACAACAACAGAGCCCTCCACAATCACAACAACTACTGCTGTAACATCCACCTCTAGTGAAGCAGAAACATCTACAGCAACAGAGCTCTCCACGATTACAACAACTCCTGCAGAAACATCTATCACTAGTGCAGCAGAAACGTCTACAAGGACTACAGCAGAAACATCTCCCAGTAGTGCAGCAGAAACATCTACAACAACAGAGCCCTCCACAATCACAACAACTTCTGCAGAAACATCTATCACTAGTGTAGCAGAAACATCTACAACGACAGAGACTACCACAATCACAACAACTCATGTTGAAACATCAACTTCCATTGCAGCAGAAACATCTACAGCTACAGAGACTTCCTCTTTCACAACAACTCCTGCAGAAACATCCACCATTAGTGCAGCAGAAACATCTACAACAACAGAGCTCCCCACAATCACAACAACTCCTGCAGAAACATTCACTTCCATTGCAGTAGAAACATCTACAACAACAGAGACGTCCACATTCACAACAGCTACTGCAGAAACATCCACCACTAGTGCAGCAGAAACATCTACAACAACAGAGCCCTCCACACTCACAACAACTCCTGGTGAAACATCCATTTCCATTGCAGTAGAAACATCTACAACAACAGACACCTCTACGATCACAACAGCTACTGCTGTAACATCCACCTCTAGTGAAGCAGAAACATCTACTGCAACAGAGACTTCTACATTCACAACAACTCCTGCAGAAACACCCACCACTAGTGCAGCAGAAACATCTACAACAAAAGAGCTCTCCACAATTACAACAACTACTGCAGAAACACCTATCACTAGTGCAGCAGAAACATCTACAAGAACAGACAATTACACGATCACAACATCTTCTGCTGAAACATTCACAACTAGTTTAGCAGAAACATCTACAACAATAGAGCTCTACGCAATTACAACAACTACTGCAGAAACATCTATCACTAGTGCAGCAGAAACATCTACAACAACAGACACTTCCACTATCACAACAACTTCTGCTGAAACATCCACCACTACTGTAGCAGAAACATCTACAACAAAAGAGACTTCGACAATTACAATAAGTCCAGTTAAAACATCCACCATTATCACAGCAGAAACATATACAACAACAGAGCCCTCCACAATCACAACAACTCCTGCAGAAACATCCACCACTAGTGCAGCAGAAACATCTACAACAACAGAGCTCCCTGCAATCACAACAACTCCTGTTGAAACATCCACTTCCATTGCATTAGAAACATCTACAACAACAGACACTTCCACGGTCACAAAAGCTACTGCTGTAACATCCACCACTAGTAAAGCAGAAACATCTACAACCACAGAGACTTCCACATTCACGACAACTCCTGCAGAAACATCCACCACTCGTGCAGCAGAAACACCTAAAAGAACTACAGCAGAAACATCTATGACAACAGAGCCCTCCACCATCACAACAACTCCTGCAGAAACATCCACCATTAGTGCAGCAGTAACATCTATAACAACAGAGACATCCAGAATCACAACAACTCCTGTTGAAACATCCACTTCTAGTGCAGCAGAAACATCTACAACAACAGATACTTCCTCAATCTCATCTCCTCCTGCAACCTCCACTTTTAGTGCAACTGAAAAATCAATAACAACAGAGACTTCCACAGTCACAAAACCTGCTGAAACAACCACCATTATTGTAGCAGAAACAGCTACAACAACAGAAACTCCCACAATCATAACAACTGCAGCTGAAACATCTACCACTAGTTCAGCAGAAAAATCTACAACAAACACTTCCACAATCACAACTGTAGCTGAAAATACTGGATTTTCCACAACATCTCCACAAACAACATCTACTGCAGTAACTTCTTTGATCCCCACTTCAACAACTACTGAAAGCTCAACTGTCAGTACAGCCACAACATACACAACACCAACAGCTACAACAACACATTCTTCAACAGTAACATCAACTGCTGTTGGAATTACTTCTGCAGGAGTTTACACAACAGCGCCACAGACAATAACTACTGCAGTTTCTGTTGAGAGTGTTTCTTCAACCACTATTGAAAGCAGCACTCTCAGTGCAGCCACAACATCCACAACACCAACAGCTATAACAACACATTCTTCAACAGTGACATCAACTCCTGCTAGAACTACTACTGCAGTAGTTTTCACAACAGCACGACAGACAACAACTACTGCAGAATCTGTTGTGAGTGCTTCTTCAACTACTATTGAAACCACCACTGTGAGTGCAGCCACAACACCAACAGCTACAACAAATCATTCTTCAACAGTGACATCAACTGCTGCTGGAACTACTACTGCAGTAGTTTCCACTAAAGTGCCACAGACAAAATCTACTGCACTTCCTTTTGTGAGTACTTCTCCAACAACTATTGAAAGCACTACTGTCAGTGCAGCCACAACACCAACAGCTACAACAACACATCCACAAACAGCTACAACAAATCATATAACAGTGACATCATCTCCTGCTGGAATTACTACTGCAGGATTTTCCACAACAGCGCCACAGATGAAAACTACCGCAGTACCTGCTGTGAGTGCTTCTTCAAACACTGTTGAAAGCACCACTGTCAGTACAGCCACAACATCAACAGCTACTACAACACATCCTTCAACAGTGACATCAACTGCTTCTGGAAATACTACTGCAGGAATTTCAAGAACAGCACCTCAAACAATATCTTTTGCAGGAACTTCTGTGATTCCCTCTTCATCCACTATTGAAAGTTCTGCCGTCAGTACAATCATAACATCCACAATACCTACAGATACAACAACAGGGCCAACTACCACAACAACTTTTGCTGAAACAGCCACAACCAGTGGAATTTTTATCACATCAGTACCAGAAACACAAACATCTTCTTATGCCTCAGCCACTGAATTCAAAGGTACAACATCATTCATACCAGGTTCTGCTACTAGTGGAGCAGTAACCATGACTTCACCACCAACCTTTATTTCATTCTCTCCATCATCAAATATCTCTGACAGCACAACTGTTAGTAGCATTGAAACATCCGCAACAACATCAACAACAAACGGATTCTCTGCACTAAAAACTGAAAGTTCTGTTTTTAATTCAGCAACTCCCTATTCAACTACCGTTAACACTATGGCCGGTAGCACAGCTGGAACATCAACACATTCATTTGCATCAACCACTAAAGAAACTACTCTCTCAACCAGTCATGCAACATCAACAAGACCCTTGACATCTAAATTTATAGCACCTACGACTACAACTACAAAATTTGCACCTGTGTATCTAACAGATCTGGTGTTCCGCTCTTTTGACATATTTATAGTGGAACTCAATGATTCAAACTCGCAGGCCTTCAAGTCAAGAGCTGAGCTAGTCAGATCTCAGGTGAGTTAAAATAAACTTAAAAGATTCACAGGTGACATACAAAAAATATCTTTCCTGTATTTAAGAGAACAGACAGCAGACATTTTAATCCAAAGCCAAACATATATAGGGGTTTGTTTGGGTATTGTTATTATTTAAATGGTTTAGTTTACCATTAATGAATGACAGTTTATGTGCATCTCAATCAGCTACCTCATAAAGTATAGAAATCATCAACAGTAATAAATAAATATTTAATACATCTAATGATCATGGTTGTGATTGCCTGGTATTGTATGTTACAGCTTAGACCAGTCTACAGAGCAAAATATCCTTCCTTTATCGAAGTGATTGTCTTGCGTTTCAGGTAAATATGGAATGTATGTGCATTATGTGTTTAAAAAACAAACAAACAAGATGATGCAGTACACTTATTATATATTGGTAATATGCTCATATTAAAGGAAGACTTCACCCCAAAATGAAATTTATTTTCATTAATCACTTACCCCCATGTCATCAAAAACATTTAAAAGCTTTGTTCATTTTCGGAATACAATTTAAGATATTTTGGATTAAAAAACCGGGAGATTTGTGACTGTCCCATAAACTGCCAAGTAAAATACACTGTCAAGGTCCAGAAAAGTATGAAAATCATCGTCAGAATAGACCATCTGTCATCAGCGTATCAACCATAACGTTATAAAGCGATGAGAATACTTTTTGTATGAGAAGAAAACTAAAATAACAACTTTATTTGTCTTCTCTAACTCTCCCCACACCATCCTAGCATCATTTTGGAGAATATGACCTGACACAGGCTGTGTACGCCCTTCTGTGTCAGCCGCAACAGAAGACAGAAAACAGAAGAGCCTACGCTGCCTGCGTCAGCTCATATTCTCCAAAATGCCACTACGGTGATGTGTGCAGAAACAGAAAAGACAAATTGTTGGATAAAGTCGTTATTTTTGTTTTCTTCTCATAAAGTTCATAACTTTATGGTTGAACCACTGATGGCAAGTTGACTATTCTGACTTTTTCATACTTTTCTGGACCTTTACAGTGTATTTTACTTGGCAGTCTGTGGGACAGTTACAAAGCCTCCTGGTTTTCATCCAAAATATCTTAAATTGTTTTTTGAAGATGAAGAAGTTTTTATGGGTTTGGAACATCATGGGGGTAATTGATTAATAACAAATTTTTCATTTTAGGGTGGAGTATCCCTTTAAGGAATATTATGTGACATTCTTCTATATTTTCCAGACCAGGGTCGATCATCACCGAAACACAACTAATTTTCAACTCCACACAATCTATTCCAACCATTCAAGAGATTTCAGACACCCTCTTTACAGCAGTGATAACAGGAGATGTCAACCCCCTGAATATAACTCCTTATTCAATTTCAGTCAATGGTTCAGGTAAGTTTGCTTACATTTCAGAAAAAATCATGAAAATTCTTAAAGTCTTAGAAAAACTGTGCCTATCAGAGATATCACAGACCCAGTATGATCTCTGTACAAGCTTATAAATCCTTGGTGACCCTTGCCTTTAAGTCATGACCAGGACACTTAAAAGCATGTGCGGTGGATACAGTGTCAGCTTCTGGGAAATGAAGTAAGCAATCACAGGGATGCCTGAAGTTTGGCACTGAAGTATGGCATCTCATTCTCTTGGGGAAACATGGTTACATGCGTAACTTAGAGACGTTCTCCTTCAGGAACTTGAGCTGCATCAAAATGCTTTTGGATTGAGTATGCCCAAGCTGCCAGACTTACAAATCCCTGCCTAGTGTGGAAGAGCAAAGCTAAGGCGTGAGAAAATGAGCCAGTAGTGGCACATAATGCAGGTAGGAAACTGATAAATTAAGCAGGGTGGACATCCCACAGCATACTGAAGACCAAATTCTGGAGGACTGAGCCTTGACCCCCAAAGGAGAGGGGAGATCACAGGACTCAAGGCTATGGAATAGAATCCCGATCCACCGCTTAGCATAAGTAGACCTTATGTAGACCTTTAAGCTGGAGTGGGTCATCCCTGCAGAGAATCGGGCCTGCAGGAACTCCAGTAAAGTACCATCTGGCCAGTTACTGGGTTTCTACGAGAGGAGTTTTTCCTGGGAACACACAAGGATCTGGTGCACCAGCCTGTAAAAGGGGCGCAAACGCAGACCTCCTTTGTGGTTGTTATAATAGACCACTGCTGTGTTGTCGGTGCGCAACAACACAAGGTGATCTCTTAGGAGGAGTAAGTGTTTCAATGCTTAAAACTTGGCCAGCATCTCCAGGCAGTTGATGTGATGGTGACCACTCCACAGACTGCGGGCCGAGCAGCTACTCGTGACCGCTCCACAGCTGGTGAGGGACGTGTCCGTTGCTAACATTATGCGGTGACAAGGTGCTCCCAGCATGTCTAAGCCCAGCATTCCTCCACGTCTAAGGCACTAAGGCAAAGCCGCATGATTTTGAGCATGTGGAACGGGTTTCCCCTCAGGCAGAGCCCCTTGGACTTGAGCCACCACTGTAGTGTCTTATGTACAGCAGGCCAAAAGGTATCATGTTTGAAGCAGCTGCCATCAGACCCAGCAGTTTTAGGAAATGCTTGACAATACAATACAATATTTATTTATAAAGCACATTTAAAAACAACCAAGGCTGACCAAAGTGCTGTACATAGAGAATAAAATGCAGAGCAGTACAGGACAAAAGAAAAAATAAGCAGTAATCGTATCAGAATCAATGAGCATCAAAATCAAGAGAAAACAAAAAAAGTCTTTAAAGAAGATTTGAAGATGGAAACTGAAGGAGCCAGTCTGATATAGAGAGGCAGACTGTTCCAAAGTTTTGGGCCTGCAGTCGCAAAAGCACGGTCGCCTCGTTTTTTAAGCCTGGATCTAGGCACGATGAGAAGGCAGTGATCACTGGATCTCAAAGTACGAGAAGGAGTGTACAGACAGAGCAGATCAGTCAGGTACTGAGGGGCCAATTTGTTAAGAGCTTTATACACAAAAGTAACATTTTAAAATCAATTCTAAATTTAACAGGTAGCCAATGGAGTTTGAATAAGATAGGGGTGATCGACTCATACTTGCGTGTCCCAGTGAGGAGTCTAGCTGCTGCGTTTTGCACTAGCTGTAGGCGAGAGAGAGAAGACTGAGATAGACCAAAGTAAAGTGAATTACAGTAGTCTAGTCGTGATGTTACGAATGCATGAGTCACTATTGAAGATTACTCTGAGTTAAAAACAGTTTCACTTTAGAGAGTTGGCGGAGCTGAAAAAATCATGACTTTACAACAGCACTGATCTGTTTCTCAAATTTTAAGTTGTGGTCAAACAGAAAGCCCAGATTTCTTGTGAAGTGGGTTTCATACGGTGCGAGAGAACCACGGTCAACATCAAACACACAGTTTTCCTTGGGCCCGAAGATAATTATTTCAGTTTCATTTTCGTTTAGGTTTAGAAAGTTACTTGAAAGCCAAAGTTTAAGATCACTTAAACAGGCAAACAAGGGTTGTAGACCATTTTTATCATTATGTTTTAAGGGAAAATAAATCTGAGTATCGTCGGCATACAAATGGAAGGATACTTCATATTTATTAAAGATGGAAGCCACAGGTAACAGATACAGAATAAACAATATGGGGCCGAGGATTGATCCCTGTGGGACTCCGCAATTCAGAGGTACACTAGTGGAGGATTGATGACCAATACGGACACTAAAACATCTGTTGTTCAGATAAGAGCGAACCACTGCAAGACAACGCCTCGAAAGCCCACGGATGCCTTCAGACGTCGCAACAGGACCTCATGGTCAACTAAGTCAAATGCAGAACTCAAATCTAATAAGACTATTATTATAATAAGGCCATTGATTTCCCAGAGTCAGTTTCAGTGAAAATATCACTTGACACTCTTAAAAGAGCAGATACTGTGTTGTGTAGAGCTTTAAAACCAGATTGAAATGTTTCATGGAGAGAATTTACGGATAAGTAAGATTGTAGTTGAATCAGTACAACTCTCTCAAGGATCTTCAAAATAAAAGGTAGATTAGAAATAGGACGATAGTTAGAAAGAGTGGAAGGATCGAGATTAGTTTTTTTAAGATATGGCGTCACCACAGCAACTTTCAGACTGTTAGGGAAGGAATCAGTTGACAGGCATTTGTTAATTAAAAGTAACAGGCCAGGTCCAACTGTGTCCATAATTTGCGTAAGGAAAGAAAGTGGAATAATATCCTGTGGACAGATAGCAGTAAAAGGGGTCTGTAGAGGGCTCACTGTGCTTGACAGTGCGTGACTGGCCTTCTCTCACTCTCGGTCCGACTCGATCCGAGCAGGAGACAGACATGCCTTCATCGTGGTCAAATCCAACACGAACCCCGGATAACTGGTTCTCTGCAGGACTTAAAAACAGAAAAAAAAATTTAATCGGTTCACTCTGAGCAGAATCGATATTTTAATGTTTCTGTTTCTGCGTTCCTCTGATATTATTACCTTTCAGAAATCGGTTCGGGTGGAAGAAATACTGGTTATTTTTTTTATCTTTGCCTATAATTTGCCTAATAATAATAAAGTACAGCATTTTCTTTACTCAAAAAGAAAAGGAAAAAAGAGAGATCTGGTAACGTTAGCCAATAACCCGCTGAGTTAAGTTATAGCCAGCTTCTTCTTTTCTAGATTTTGGCCAAATGTATACAGGCTACTAAAGAAACAAACAAAAAAAATCTCTCAACACTTTAAAGACATTAAAATATTTTTAGGATATTTAATAAAGTTTGCTGCATTGTAAAAAAAAAACAATACTTGTATAAGATTGAGTTTTGAGAGTGAAAAAAAATAAGTCACGTCTCATGTCACATTTTATTAGCCCTATTACTTTCCAAAATAATTAAGGCTAAAATGCCTTTAGGCTAAAGCAAAATGTTAACAAACATTCTAAAAAGTTATTAATTTCTCTCCAAAACAAATCATCTAAAGTTAAGGCTATAAAAACGTCAATCCAAAAACAAATAATTTAAGGTGAAGCTGATGCCTACCTCTCCCATTCGGCAAAAATCAAAATGTTTCCATATTCCAGACGTATCTGGATGCTAAAATATGATTTATTATATAGTGTTTGTATTTTCATCGACATAAAACATCATCCTTCACATCGGCTTTATCAGCACAGTGAGGCACAGTCACGCTGGATGCAACAAATTTTGCACAACGGAGCACTGTAACTTTTTTATTTGTTTACTTAACTCTATTTTATTTTGATAGTGAACAGGCTTCAATATAGGAAAATTATGTGTGTGCGCGTAAGGTCATACCAACGCTGGCTGGTTATACAGAAGCAAGACATTATTCAAAGCCGTCAAGCTTTTGCAAAATAAAGAAAACTAGGGTCCCACTCTCTGCTGTTTCGTTTTCCTTTCCGAAAACTTTGGAACGTGTCACAATAAACCGCAATTTAGCACTTTTTTTCTTTCATTTCGTTTATCTGTAAATATGATTTAAGCTAAATATATTTAGTGTATATGCCTATATTCCTTTTTATGTCATCCTGTAGTTTTTCTGTATTTTTCCATTCACAGAAGCGCTGCAGATGCGTGTGATCTGTTGAATTCATCTCACACTATCCTCAGATAAACTCTAATGGTGGTGTATTGCCATTGTGACTTACCTATGATGAGTTCACAGCTGAGCAGACATTTCACTCATTGGCTTCAGCGACACATTTGCATAGGACGTACTACTGGAATTCGTGATTGGTTGACAGCAAATGTAAAATGTTAAATGGACCGATAAAATAACGTTTTTAACTGGTTAATGGCCATTTCAAATTTTTGATTCTGTTCGGAACTATAAAATTTGAATTCGTTACTGTTTCTGGTTTTGTTCCAGTCAAAATTTAGTTCGTTTCTGGTTTTATTTTTATTTTTCAATTCTTGAACCGGTTCAGAGCCCTGGTTCTCTTTACTGGAGAAAGCACACTTTTCTTTGTGTTAGGTCTTAACCCCAGCTCCTTCATGTGAGCGAGAATGACATCTAATCTAATGACAATCTAATATCAGCCTCAATCTAATATCAACCATTCGTCATTGTGGTTGAGTATGCGGATGCCCTGTAGTAACAGAGGAGCCAGAGCAGCAAACCTCAGGAACTGTGGAAGTACGTGTCTTTTAGATTGATCTTGACAAACCAGTCCTCTGACCTGATCTAAGACATGACCTACTTAATACGGATCATCCTGAACTTCAATCGCATGACTGAGCGGTTCAAATGACACAAACCTAAAATGGGACACAACCCTCCATCCTTCTTTGGAATGATGAATTACCAGCTGTAGAACCCAAACTCTCTGTTGAGAGGAGGGACCACCTTGATGGCCTTCTTTCTAAAGAGAGTGTTTACTTTTTGTTCCATTACCAGAGCCTGCTCGGGTGGAGGAGAACCAAACTGGATTAGCTCTTTCAACTAGCCTCTCAGTACTGCTACATTTCTGGGCGGTGACTTAGAGAAGCACTGAAGACCACTATGCCCTGAAGCATAATCAGATTTAAAAAAAAATAAAAAAATGTATTCCTCACACAGCAGTTACAGCAGTGCGAGGAATGCTAGTGAAGTCTCCCTACTCAAAGAGAGCCTTTCGAGAGCGAAGCATACGCAGTGACAAACGCTCGCGATGCGGGCAGTCAGCTCCCTCGAGAGCTAACTCTGAGTGCTTTGCTCCCAAGAAGACAACACACAAACTGTGTGCGTCCCCACCCGAGATGCTGCCCACTCTCACCCTATGTTTATCTTTCACTCGCATTGGAAAATAAAGAGAAATAATGGACAGACAACACCAAATTAGACTTGCAGAATTTACAGGTGCATCTCAAAAAGTTTGAATATCATGGAAAAGGTATTTATTTTTTGGAACTGGATTAAAAAAGCTAACTTTCTTATATCCTAGATTAATTGAACACAATTTTGATGGTTATGACCTATATCTTAGGAAAATATAAAAATACTGGGTACCTCTGGGGCTACTTTAGGACATGCAACCACAATTATGGGAAAGACTACTGACTTGACAGTTGTCCAGAAGACAATCATCAACACCCTCTTCAAGAAGGGTAAGCCACAGAAGGTCATTGGAGAGGCACAGAACCCAAGGTCCAGTGTGAAGTGTCTGAAGTCAGTGATGACTTGGGATGCCGTGACGTCTGCTGGTGTTAGTCCATTGTGTTTAATCAAGTCCAAAGTCAGGGCAGCCATCTACCAAGAGATTTTGGAGCACTTTGGAATTTCATTTTGCAGCAGGACTTTAGCACCTGCTCACAGTGCCAAAACTACTTTCAATTGGTTAACTGACCATGATATTACTGAGCTTGATTGGCCAGCCAACATGCTTGACCTGAACCTCACAGATAATTTATGGGGTATTGTGAAGAGGAAGATAAGTAACATATGACATACAATACAGAGGAGCTGAAGGCCACTATTAAAGCAACCTGGGCTTCAAGAATGCCTCAGCAGTGAGGCATCACCACAGGCTGATCGCCTCCATGCCACGCCACATTGAAGAATTAATTCATTCAAAAGGAGCCCCAACCAAGTATTGAGTGCAATCTTGAACATTTCTGTTTTGTAAATCGTTTATTGATTGGTCTTTGAGAAAATATTCTCATTTTTTGAGATACAGAATTTTTAATTTTCCTAAGCTGTAAAGTAATAACCATAAGAATTAAAACAAAAAACTTTTGAAATATTTCAGTTTGTGTGTAATGAATCTAGAATATAAGAACGTTTGCTTTTTCAATTAAATTACAAAAATTAAAGAACGTTTCCATGATATTCAAATTTTCTGAGATGCACCTGTATAATATTATACTAGTCTTATGTGTATAGAATGACACAAACAACACAGTACATTAAAACTATAATGAAACAAACAAAAAGGTTTTTAAGACATTATATTTTATAAAAAATTTTCATCTTCTTTACTACAGTTATAAACATGACTACTTCAACTACAGCATCAACAACAACAACAGCGAGGACAGTGATGACAACAACAACAACAACGACAACAACAACACTGATGACAAAAACAAGACCCTTGACATCTACAACTAAAGTGCCTACAACTACAACTACAAAATTTATACCCGTCTATCTAACATCTCTGGTGTTTCGCTCTTTTGACATATTTATAGTTGAACTCAGTGATGTAAACTCTCAGGCCTTCAAGTCAAGAGCTGATCTTGTCAGATCTCAGGTGAGTTAGAATAAACCTTTTTTTTACAGATGACACAGAATATATCTTGCCTGTATTGAAGAGACAACAGATATTTAGACCAAAGCCAAACATACTGTATAGGGGTTTGTTATTATTTAAACTGTTAAGTTTACCATAGATAATTGACACGTTTTGTTTTTCCCCTCTTAAAGTAAAAAAAAATCATCAACATTTATCAATGCAATTTTCAAAAAATGAAAAGGTTCATTCTGATTGTGCTTGTGACTGCCTGTTATTATATGTTTCAGCTTGAACCAATCTTCAGAGCAAAATATCCTTCCTTCATCAGAGTAATTGTCTTAAGTTTCAGGTAAATATGGAATTTATGTTCATTGTGGGTTTAGTACTCACACACACAAAAACATACAGTGGGGAAAATATTTATCTGACCCCCTCCTGATTTTGTAAGTGTGCCCACTTACAAAGAAATAAAGGGTCTGTCATTTTTTATGTTAGGTTTATTTTAATAGAAACAGAATACCAACCAAAAAAATCCAGAAACAATATATACAGGTTTAAAATTGTTTGCATTTCAGTGAGAGGAATAATTATTTGATCCCTGAGCAAAACATGACTTAGTACTTAGTGTAGAAACCCTTGTTGGCAAGCACAGAGGTAAGAATTTTTTTTGTAGTTGATCACCAGGTTTGCACACATCTCAGAAGGGATTTTGATCCACTTCTCTTTACAGATCCTCTCTAAATCCTTAAGGTTTCTTGGCTGTCATTTGGCAACAACAGGTTTTTAAGCTTCCTCCACAGATTTTCAACTTTTAAAAGTGGCAGTACTAATCTGTGTTCCACATGGGCACATAACTAATCTGTGGGAGCCAGAATTCTTGCTGGTTGGAAGTGGGTAAAAAACTTATTTCAATCACTGAAATACATGATGGGTTGATATTCTGTGTCTATCCGTTAAAATAAACCTACCATAAAAATCCCAGACCATTCATTTCTTTTTAGCTGTGCAGACTTTTCCCCACTGTATGTATATATATATATATATATATATATATATATATATATATATATATATATATATATATATATATATATATTTATATATAAAATATGCTCATACTAAGGAATCCTATTTGACATGCTTTGATTTTTTTCCCAGTCCTGGGTCAATCATCACGTATACAGAACTAGTTTTTAACTCCACACAAGCTCTTCCTACGGTTCAAGAGATTGCAGACACTCTCTTGACAGCAGTGGAAACCGGATCTGTCGATCCACTGAAAATAATCCCTATAACAGTTTCAGTCAATGGTTCAGGTAAGTGTGATTGCATTTCAAATCATATCTTGCAACATGTTCTGAAAGTATTACAACAACTGCACCTAGCACTTTTGCTCAATAGATATTGTGGAATTTCTAACCTTCTTTAACATTAGTCACTAGTTGATTATCCCCTGGTTTTATAGACAAGGCTTAAGCCTAGTCCCAGACTAAAGTGTAAGTCTGAGCTGTTTCAACTGAAAGAAATTTGCACCGACTGATCTTATAATATATCAGTGCCTTTGTTTTGTCTCAAGATGCACACCAGTAATGTTTCTTCTAAGACATGTTAATAAAAAAATAACTTAAATTTCCTAATTGAACAATGGCCTAACCCTGGCCTAGTCTAAATCCTGTCTGTGAAACTGGGCCTATATGTATATAGGAATAACAAGCAAAACATACAGTACATATGGACTGAACGAAACAAAAAAAGTTAAATTGTTGATCTTTTTCTCTCAGTTATAGCTACGACTGTAGCTGCAACTACAACTACAATTGCAGCTGCAACTACAGCTTCAAGTGGACTGAAGATTGAATCCAGCCTTCTCCAAGCAACATGGCTCATTGTTATGGCGAAAATATTACAACTTTTCCTATAGATCCCTTAACAATGATTGCAAGTTGCGAGAAATACAAGGCATGTGCAAGGCACGAATTATACTTGTAAATTATAATATTTTTGTATTAGTATGTGTATTAGTTATTATTAGTGTATTAGTATGTATTATGTTTATTTAGTATTGTAGCACACTCTCAAAATAATGGCGATGGCAATATAAAGTTTAAAATATGATAAAATAAAAAGTTCTTTATATATAATACTGATATATATATATCAGCAGGTTGTAGAAATCAATCAAAAAAGTTAATTTCCTCAGTATTTTAAATGTAATGCTTTTGTTTAATTGTCTGCAGGTTAAAGACTGTTTATACTGTTATCTTTTTTCTAGTATGTGTTAACATTGCAAGATCATAATATATCTTATTGTATTCAAATAAACATATTTATTAAGTTCATATCGTCCAATATTGCATGATTGATTGAAGTATTTACATTTATTTAAAAAGTAAAGGGTTTTATATTAATTTAATTGAATGAAGTCTTAATGCAACTTTACCCTTCACAATTCTTCCATTGCAAACACTTTAAAGCTCATTTGTCAAATTTGGCCATTTATAATATAATCACAAATTCAGGATAGTATGAGAGAGGATCCAGGGTGCCTTGTCTCCAAAAATTTGATTGATGAGGATCATAAAAGCCATCTGTTCTGGACACCTGTTTGTACCCCCCCTCCCCTCTCTGTACACCCCCCAGTGACAGAGAGGAATTTCGGAGGGGGGAGAAGTGTTGGGAAGCTATGTGCTTTTTTTAAACTCTGAAAAGGGCGAAATCATGAAAATGGTGTAAGGGAAGATTTTATTAAGGTTTTAAGTACACAGTGCATTTCAAGAAACAGATTATAAACACATAGCAGCAATGGAAACAATGTAAAAACGTTGTTACAATTGAAAAAAAAGAAAACTTTTTGGTTGCTGGTTATTAATCTAAATCAGTTAAACAAGTCAAAAACTATCAGATATGTTTTCGTTAAGCAACATGTGAAAAAGATGTGAGAGCTTGTAGCATTACAATTTAAAAATGGTGTTTTGTTACCAGCTAGAAAAGAAAGATAACTAGGTAATAGAGCTTTACCATTTGTACCTTACCTCAAACTGAAAAAAAGAAACGAATGTAAAGCAGCGATACAAACCAGAAAAGTAGGCGTTTTGTCACGAGGTTAGAAAAAGTTAAAACAAAAGAAAAAAGATGGTAGGTATTTACGCTGATCTCAAAGAAAATACATTGGACCCCGTCTTTTAAACACCAGCACAAGATACTTGTCAAAACTATGCTGTACTTTACCACTAACTACAATTTTACTGACAGAGAGTTAAACGAAAGAAAATAAAAAGATCTCCCAGCAATGTGTTAAGTCATCTCCGTTGAGTCTTCCTCCCACCACCGCAGACACAGTTAGAATGAGGCTTGGGAATGGTCCGGAAAAAAACCATGCCTCCAGCGCTAGAGAGGGCAGGACAGGAGGCGTGATAGCAGCATCAAATAGATTTAAATGTTACAATAATTAAACTAAGTAGTTTTTAATAAATAGACATCAGTCCTTAATTAGTGAAAACTTTATATCCGTTTAAACATATGGTCAATTTTTACTTTTTAAATGATGTAGGCCTATACGATTTTTATTTACTTTTAGTCTTAAAAAAAAAAAAAAAAAAAAAAAAAAAACATCGTTGAAAAAGTGTTATTTGTTTTTAATTTATTAAGTTAATTACTCTAATCTACGACTAGTCTAAATCTAGACTATTCCCGTCGATAGATCTTTTATTTTTGTCAAGCTTAATTTCTCAAGCTATGTCAATTAACACACACACACAAACACACTTTCCTTCTATCAAGCTTGTGTCGTGTTATCTAGTAAATAAACCAGACATCATCTCAAGCATCGAAACGTGACCGTGTCCGGCGTCTGGCGTCTGTGTGATTCCTGGCGCGTGCATATCAGTTAGACATCAAGCGATTGTAAAATATCTAACGGTTTGAAATGCTTGTAACTCCATTGTGAAAATAACTAATTTCAATGGACGTCTGTGTCATTTAACAGGCCAAAAATCCATCCACTCAAAGACCCCAATGTACGTTTTAACAAGACAGAGGTTAGTATATATATATATATATATATATATATATATATATATATACATAGGATTTTTATTTTAATTACATTTATTATTTTTATTCACAAGGTGGTTTTTCAAACACAAATGCAAGCATCAATGCAAAGCCTCAACACACACGCACACACACACACACACATATACTTTCCTTCACCAGCGCTTAATCTGTGAAACATTTCTATAGCCACAAACCTTATTTAACAAAATCTAAAATGAGATCTGAGTTATTTCTATATTAAGTGCTTCTGTAAGTTGGAATCTTTCGTTGTCATATCTTTTACATTTTATTAAAATAGGTTAAACTGTTTCAGAAGATCAGATTTAACACAAAGTCCAGACACATGTATTTCATCTTATAAATAATGACTGATTAAGTGCAATGTGTCCAATTCTATGGCGAGATCTTCCCTTCTATTCCCAAAAATTCTCCTTTCATTTCCAACTGTTATTTGAATATTATATAAATGCCGCCCTTTATTCTAACCAACCCATTTAATTTGACACGTATCTTTTTATTTTTTATTTATTTTTTAATTAGACCTTTTATTTCTTATTTATTCATTGGAGTATTAAATACGATGTCTGACATTTTAATGCTTTTATCTGATCCACTACTTTCATTACCTTCATTACCTATATGTGTGGGTATCCATACAAAATAAATATTTGTTTTGCTTGTATTCTGAACAAACTCTGTAAAATGACTGACAAAATGTCTTGTCTATTAGAAGCTTCACCACTCTTTAAACTTGATAGTACTGAAAATGAGTCTGAACATATGACTACTTTAGGTATATTGATTGATTGATTGATTGATTGATTGATTGATTGATTGATTGATTGATTGATAGATAGACTTTATTAATCCCACATTGGGGAAATTTCTGTGTTACAGCAGCTCAAAAATAAAAAATATAATATAATAGAATAGAATAAAAGTGGTTACAATAACAGTAATAATGATGATTAGAGAACAACTGTATTCACACAATAACCAACCTTATGTAAACAGACAGTATATAAATACAAATATACAATTATACAAATAAGTATAATGTAAATGAACGAAGGTTAAATATAGCACAATTGTAGGTGACACACGTAAGAAATAGATAAAGAAATACACATAATGCAGAATAATTGTCCGGTGCTACTTAAAGTTCAGAAGCAGCTTGCAGTGCTGCATTATGATGTTGCATTAAAAAGTCTGACTGCTGCTGGAATGAAGGACCTGCGGAAGCGCTCCTTCTTACACTGAGGGTGCAGCAGTCTGCTACTGAAGGAGCTGCTCAAGGAGCTCACAGTCTCACAGGGGTGAGAAGGGTTGCCCATAATAGATGTCAACCTGGCTAACATCCTCCTCTCCCCCACCTCCTCTATGGTGTCCAGAGGGCAGACCAGAACAGAGCTAGCCTTCTTCACCAGTTTATTAAGCTTTTTCCTGTCCCTTTCTGTACTCCCAGCTCCCCAGCATACTACTGCATAAAATATTGCAGATGCCACCACAGAGTCATAAAAAGTTTTTAACAGAGACCTGCACACACCGAAAGAACTCAGCCTCCTCAGCAGGTGGAGACGGCTTTGGCCCTTCTTGTACAGGACATCTGTGTTTGTGGACCAGTCTAGTTTCTTGTTAAGGTGAACACCCAGGTATTTGTATGTCTCCACCATCTCAATGTCAACACCCTGGATGTTCACCGGTGTAGCACCAGGTGGCCTCCGGCGAAAGTCAACTACCATAATAGATGTCAACCTGGCTAACATCCTCCTCTCCCCCACCTCCTCTATGGTGTCCAGAGGGCAGACCAGAACAGAGCTAGCCTTCTTCACCAGTTTATTAAGCTTTTTCCTGTCCTTTTCTGTACTCCCAGCTCCCCAGCATACTACTGCATAAAATATTGCAGATGCCACCACAGAGTCATAAAAAGTTTTTAACAGAGACCTGCACACACCGAAAGAACTCAGCCTCCTCAGCAGGTGGAGACGGCTTTGGCCCTTCTTGTACAGGACATCTGTGTTTGTGGACCAGTCTAGTTTCTTGTTAAGGTGAACACCCAGGTATTTGTATGTCTCCACCATCTCAATGTCAACACCCTGGATGTTCACCGGTGTAGCACCAGGTGGCCTCCGGCGAAAGTCAACTACCATCTCCTTAGTCTTGCTGGCGTTGATGTGAAGGTGGTTTAACTCACACCAGTTGACAAAGTCCCCGATGACCTCCCGGTACTCCTGGTCATTCTCCTCTGCAACCCTCCCAACAATGGCAGTATCGTCTGAGAACTTCTGCATGTGACAGCTGCTTGTGTTATACCTGAAGTCTGCTGTATACAGGGTGTAGAGAAAAGGAGCAAGCACTGTCCCCTGTGGTGCTCCTGTGCTGCTCATCACCACATCAGACACACAGTCCTGGAGCCTCACATACTGTGGTCTGTCCGTGAGGTAACTGATGGTCCATGCAGACAGGTGTTGGTCAACACCAGCCCCCAATAGCTTCTCCCAGAGCAGTGATGGTTGAATTGTATTGAAAGCACTGGAAAAATAAAAAAACATGACCCTCACAGTGCTCCCAGTGCTCTCCAGATGTGACAGTGCTCTGTGTGAAAGATAGATGATGGCATCCTCCACCCCTATGCCTGGTTGGTAAGCGAACTGTAGGGGATCCAGTTCTGAACTCACCACGGTTCTCAGATGTCGTAGTACAATCCTCTCCAAGGTCTTCATCAGGTGTGAAGTTAAGGCAACTGGTCTGAAGTGATTGGGCTCCCTGGGATGTGCAGTTTTTGGAACTGGAACAACACACGAAGTCTTCCAAAGAACTGGAACTTGCTCCAGACTCAGGCTCAAGTTGAAGATGTGCAGGATGACTTCGCTGAGCTGATCTGCACAATCTTTAAGCATTCTGGGGCAGATTCCATCCGGGCCCGGTGCCTTTCTTGCCTTGATCTTTTTTAGCTCCATCCTCACCTGATTGACTGTCAGAGAGAGGCTGCTAGAGGGAGGTATAGAAGCTCCCGACAGGTCTGAAGTCTGGTTGGAGGTGGGAGGAGAGGGGGTAGAATCAAATCTATTGAAAAAAAGATTTAATTCATTTGCCCTGTCACAGTCACCAGAAACAAAGCCTCTGCCACTGACTTTGTTCTGACCAGAGATGGTTTTCAGACCCCTCCAAACCTCCCTTATGTTGTTTTGTTGGAGGCGTAACTCCAACTTCTTCCTGTAACTGTCTTTTCCTTTCCTAATCTCCCATCTTAGTTGTTTTTGGACCGTCTTCAACTCTTCTTTTCCCCCAGATTTAAAAAGTCTTTTCTTTTCATTCAGTAGGGCTTTGAGTTCTGAAGTCACCCAAGGTTTGTTGTTGGAGAAACACCGAACCTTCTTCTTAGGTATGGTGTTCTCCACACAGAAATTTAAGTAGTCAGTAACACAATGAGTAAGAGTGTCAATGTCCTCCCCATGAGAATTACAGAGCATTTCCCATTCTGTGGTCTCAAAGCAGTCTCTCAGTGCTTCACTGGCCTCCTCAGACCATTTCCTCACATACTTAGTGGTGGGAGGTTGTTTACTCACCAAAGGTATGTAATCAGACAGAAGATGGACCAGGTTATGATCTGAGCGGCCCAGCGGGGGGAGGGGTAAAGAGTTATATGCCTCTTTAATGTTGGCATACAGCAGATCCAAAGTTTTATTTTCCCTTGTGTGGCATTTAACATACTGGGTGAAGGTAGGAAGTGTTGAAGACAAGAGAGCATGATTAAAGTCTCCGGAGATGAGGAAGAAGGACTGTGGGTGTGATGTCTGCAGTTGCGACACAAGTAAGTGAAGTAGCTCACATGCAGCTGAAGCATCAGCCGAGGGGGGGATGTAGACAGTTATCGCAATAATGTGTGAAAACTCCCTCGGAATGTAATATGGCCGCATGCTAACCGCTAGCAACTCAATGTCTTTAGTGCAGAGCTGTTCCTTAACACTGATGTGCCCAGGGTTACACCATCTATTGTTCACAAACATCGCAATTCCCCCACCCCTCCTCTTACCGCTCTCTTTTGCTCTCCTGTCCGCTCTCACAAGTTGAAAGCCATCCAGTGTAACCAGTGAGTCCGTAATGAGTTCATTCAGCCACGACTTTCTCGACGTTTAACTCCACCTCTGCATCCTCTTCTTCTTCTTTTAAATAAATCCACAGGGATCTCCTGTCTTTCAGTAGAAGATATCCTAGTGTGCCTCAGTGCTCATATTAATGTGTTCAACCCCACTGAAGAGCCAAAAATATGACAATCATTTCTGTAGTATAAACAGACGGATGATTAGATGTTCTTTCTGGTATTCTATATATATGCTCTTTATTTTTATTCTAAACAAAAGTCCTTGATGTTTTATTTTATTTTAATAAGCCACTCACACTTACTTTAGTAGCCTTAATCATTGAATATGTCTTTTATTTTGTTAATATTAACTTCTGGCACGAAATTCTACATTCATAAATGTATGTTTTTCAAAATTCCACCATGTTTAGTGGCGTTTAAAGAGGAATTTGTGTTGTATTTGGAGACGTTAAAAGGAATGAAAAGGCCCAAAGCAAGATTTTTGTATTCTTCATTAGAGGACTTTGGTTTCTTAATGTGAAAATCTGTTACTCCCCCCTACATTTTCTTTATCATTATATTTTTATTTTTTCTTAAGTGTTGTTTTATTTATTTTACATTTATTTTGTTTTATGATGTACAGAGTGTGAACAAAAATTGAGTGTAATCTCAGACCGTATTTGTAAATCTACCAGTAATGTACGTCTTTATGTTTTTAATGTTTAAAGCATCGAATAAAAAATTAAAAACACACACTAACACTTCCCCAACCACCCTAATAACGTTGATCGCAAAGGTTTAAAAGTATGTTAAAAGAATTAAACAAAGTAATGTTTTTAATAACAACACATCAGTTCTCATTTGATGAAAACATTCTACCTGGTTTTAATATTAGACCGATGTTTTTACTTTAAAATTAGGTTAACCTATACGATTTAATTTTTTCATCTCAACAAAATTCCTTGTTGGAAAATAGTGTTGTTTTATTTAATTTTAATAAGTCACACACACATACTTTAGTAGTCTAAATCCTTGAATACGTCTTTTATGTTGTCAATATTAACTTCTATCATTGCTATATCGTTGCTATATCAATTAAAACATGCGTTTAGGCAAACACAAATATTAAACAGGAATGAATGTGATATGTCAAGATGGGCTTTTCTTGCCAAAGAAACTTTTACAACATTACAGGAAAGGCTAAATATTTCATCTCTAGTAGTGCGTAGAAATGCGTCTGGTGTCTGGCATCTGGCATCTGATGTCTTTGTGTTTATTGTTACGACCATGGCAGCAAAGACTATATAACATCTAAAGGTTTTTGGGGTTTGCAACTCAACTGTAATCTAATTAGTTTTCCGGGGTTCTGGTGTTGTAAATGGTGTGCTGCTGGTCAGCTAAAGTAAAAAAAAAAAAAAATGTTTGTGTATTCAGTGATCAAAGGGTGACAATTTCAACTTTATGGCTTAGACACTTCACTTTTTTTTTTCACTTTCACTTTTTTTAGACCTGGGATCGCAAGGTTAGCTGAAAGTTCATTTACTGGTCAAAAGGATGTGAAATCTTTTAACAAGTCAGACCATAGAAAAATGTAGTTTAATTCGAATTAATTTAGTTTATTTTAAATACATTTATAATTTTTATTAACCCCTAGATCTTTCAACCTCAACATAGACGTACTGAGAATGCAAACAAGTACACAAACACAACCATACAATTATAAACACACACACACACACACACACAAATGTAAACATACAGAAACCATGAACATGTAACCAAACAAATACAAATATACACTCAAACAAGTACATTAATACACAAACAAACAAAATAGGTCACAAACACGAAAATGCCTATATTAGATTAAAAATGAGTTGTCATAAGTTTTCTTTGAAACCAAAAGTGTTTGTTGCTACAAATGTCTCACAGAACTTTATACAATAGATTAGACGTCCTTTCTCACTTTCCAAATGGTGTTGTTAACCATGACGTTTAAAATAGTTTAAAAAAAGTATTATTTTTTTTAGCTTTCGTGTAGGATTCATGTCAGTACTCAAATGTTTTTAGCAAGAGTCCAGAGACAGATGAAAATAGATGCGTGAAGAAAAAAATTTAAGAGTTTTTTAATGTTTTTTTTAGATTGTTTAAAACAATTGAGTTTATGCATTTCTCTTGAATGTGTGTACGGTAACCATTGCATACATGAAGCAGAAGAAATACATAAACGCATTGTGGTTGATGTTAAACAATAAAAAATATTATTTATATATCATAACTTACTTTCTTTTCAAAACACAATAAACATTCTTATGACATTTTTAACTGCGAACAACCGGTTTGGTTGGAAAATAAAAAATAAATAAAAACATATTATGTTTCTTAGTTAGATATAGTTAGTATGCTTATAGTTTGTAGTAAAATCACATATATAAGCTAAAACATTTTTCTTTCAAACCACACGGTTTTCACACACACACACACACACACACACACACCTCCCAAAACTGCCAACAAGGACCTTAAGTTTTTGTTTTAATGTTTAGCTGTAGCTGAGACCTTGGTGGAATTATTTTACGCACAGTTTTGGGGAGGTTACTATGAACTTTGTAATAGCTTATAGATCACAAATTACCCTATTTAAAATCTAAAAGGTTGTGCAACTATATCAATTTCTTTAAAAAAGTAATGTAACTGATAACATTTGATTACATGTTTTAAGACTTGTAATGTTTTCAACCGTTAATCTTTTGAAACGTGTAAACAGGACGGGGTTAACATTAGTGCTCGACAGCTAATGACCGTCTGACTTTTCAAAATCCTTCATCATTTTAATTAGGATTGTGTTCGTGATTTAATTTTAAAGCACAACCACCACGAAATCAGATTTGCTTGGAGATTAAAGGCCTTTCAATATAATTGTATAACTTAATTTATACAGAATATTGTATGAAAATGTAAATTTAAAAAGACGTACATAAGAATACATATGTTTTACAACACCCACGGGCAAAAATTAAGAAAAAAAAAGTGCCTATTCTAAGCTACGCGCCAAAAAACCGCCTTTTCCCAGAGAACGCGTCATATGACGTAACGACAGGCAAACATAGGCGCTGCAGCCCTGGTTCTCAGTGTGGGTTTACGTAGTCTGAGAGGTGGAAACAGAAAATAGAGATTGTCGTTATCGCTATTATAGTTATAGTAGGTTTGAGTTGTCACAATGGTGAATTCTTGTGTTTGTTTTGGATGCAACAACTCCAACTTGCCTGGCCATCGGGTCCACCGATTTCCAAACAAGAAACACAAAGATTTCCGTGCTTGGATACGTTTCGTCCAGGCAAAGAGAAGCAATTTCGCTGCCTCCTCGTTGACAAGACACACGGTGGTATGTGAAAAACACTTCACACCGGACAGCTACAACCAAGGAGATATTATGGGATTTCGACGAAAAGAGTGGGTTAGGCTGGCAAATGGAGCTGTGCCATCGGTGCATGCAAGTCCACCTGCAAAATCTGGCAGGAGTGAAAAGTCTAACGTTAATGTTAGCACTAGCAGAGAATCTGCGCGTCGAAAACGGGAGCTTTGCACAGTAAGTCTTATAATACCATATACAAATTGTTGCATCGAAATGTAGCTCTGCATGTAATTTCTGCAAATGTATTGAAAGCCCGCCTAGCTGCCGTCAGCTTACTCTTGTTACACCCAGCGAGGCTGCACATGAGCCTCCAGCCACTTATTTTATTGAGCTATTAAGACAGGGTTCCAGCAAATTTTTTTTTTTTTTAATTACAATTTTATGTGGTCACATTCGCATATTACTACATGAATTTTCCTGCATTTAACTTGTTTTAGCGCCCGCCAAATTGATTTTTTTGTACCGCCAAAGTCTTATTTGATCGGTGAGTAATGTAGATGAACTGCTGCCCTTGTGACAGGGCGCATGTTTGACTGAAAGAAAGAGCGCGCACTTTTCGCCGTCTCCAAAACGCATCCAAGTAATTCTTTACAATATTAGTTTTCTTAGTTAAATCGGATTTGCCTTGGTTTTCTTTGACTAATCGAAGCTGGTATCAACAAGGCACATGCGAGGGAATGCAGCTCGGGACTAACGTACTTTAAAAAGATTTTGAAAAGATTAACAGTCTTTTAAATAATGCATGAATGGAGGATTTTCATGAAAGGACTACATTTTTTAGAGTTCAAAGTTGTGATCTCAGTCTGTTTTCAGATTTTGGGAGAGAGTGCTGCCAGCAAAGACGGGGTGGGTGCAACTGCCACTTCAGATCCTGATGGAGATGGAGACATCTCTACAATGGACCCTGAGCCAGAACTGGTCCATCGTGGATCACAGTGCAACATAAGATGTTTACATCGTTCATTAGGTAGTTAGCTTATATATCTAGCATTCACCATACATGCCATAAACAATCACAAATAAGGATTATGTCAAAGATTTTCATGATCTCCATGGTTACTATTTTGTCATTTCCACTTTTCAGACAGTAAACATTAAAAATTAAGAACTTCATAATGTTAGAAAAATAAATTTTTACTGGGTTGCATTAGATAGTGCATGTGTTGTTACCAATGAATGTACAATGGTGAACAATTATTAAGATGAATCTCTTTCATCTAAGGTGTTCAGGTAAAGCCTCAGATGGTGGATGTGGGGACTCAAACCGAAAGGTTTGAGCATCGCAGATCAACTCCACTGGCCAGTCCTGAACAAATTGATGATGAATGGTCATTTTCTGATATTGTCAACCATTCTGGTGATATGTCATGGAGTCCAGGGGAGGAGATGTTGAGAGAGTCCTCTGAGGAGGAACCAGAAGAGCTGGAATCTCTCAGTGACCCAAAGTAAAAACCTTTTTATTAATGGAAACTGTTTCTGATGTCATAGTCAGAATTAATGAGTTTTTTCCTTTTCTTGTTTTCAGTGCTGTTGACAAGTTCATTGTTTGCCAGAGGCAGTTGCTGTCCTTGTTCACAGTTTGCCCTGCATGCTGTGGGGAAACCCAGGGACACATAATGCACCCGGAAGGAAACTTTCATAAAAGTCAAGCAGGTAATGTCTTAATTGTCAACTGTCTATGAGGAGCTGAATTATAGTCTGTGAATGTACAGTATGTATATTCATTATTTGTGTCTTAACTATACAGGTTTTTTACTGGCTCATCTTAAAGCTGCTTGAGTATTGAATCTTCTATCATCTTTCAGGCCTGCGGAACTTGTGGCTATGAGCGTTACTGGCAAAACCAAGAGAAGGTGCATCGAAACATGCCTGCCTGCAACCTTTTACTCAGCGGTGCCATCCACTTCTCAGGTTGCATGGCTACTCAGACAATCAGGATGCTGAAGCTGTTTGGACTGCAGTGCATAAGTCCCGGCACTTTTTTCCGCCATCAGCGCTATTACACTATCCCTACCATCGTGCAGGCCTGGAGGAATGAGCAGAGTGGGATCATCAGGGAGTTGAAGGAGACTTGGGGTGGATTGATCCTGTCTGGTGACTGCAGGTAGAATGGTCCAGCTCACATCACTGATGTAGAACAGGTCAATGTGTTTTTGCATTAACCTATAAATGTAACTGTTTTTGACGTTCTTAGATCAGATTCTCCTGGACACTGTGCCAAGTATGGTAGCTACTCCTTGATTGAGGATCGAATTAACAAAGTTTTGGATGTTCAGCTTGTCCAAGTAAGTTGATGTCACACAGAAATCTTGTGTCTGATTTAGTTACTGATATTACAGTTACTTTTCAGTAATAATCAGTTGGTTTTACAGAGCTCAGAAGCCCTACAAGAAAGCAGTGCCGTCTTGTCCTCTGCTGCACCGCCCCCCCTCACCTCTTCCGTCCAGAAGGTTGCCAAGGATGAGGCAGTCAGCCTCCATCTCGCACGACACTCACGTTTTAACATGTAATAAAAGATCAATTTTACCAGTACAGTTTGTTTCACTATGTATTTATTAATCGTCTTCCAAGCGGGGCCACTGGAAACCTTTGTATGTTTGTCCCTCCTCTGCAAACTGCCTCCTTATTGCTGACACAACACATGAAGGTATGGCTTTCCTAATGTTCCTGCCTATTATTCCGTACGCCCAGCGGACAAACTGCCTGTATGCTGTGTATCAGAACTGCCTGTGGTGTAGATTAGGACATAATTACATTTTGATCATACCATGTTTTCATAGTAAACAATTCCAATGGTAAATATTGCATGTCCTGTTGGCTGATATTCTACTGTACTACACAACACCAAAGTTGTTTTTATAGGAAGTATATGGAAACCACTGAGTTTAAAAACCTGCTTAACAGGATTTACTATTTTGGTGTAGGAAAGCGGTTTCTTTGAATTGCAGTGTGAAATAATTTTTGCTCAAACCCTACTCTGGTCTGCTGGCTTGAAGAGGGCCATGCTCCTGTCTGAAGTCCATGTATGCTATCTGCAGCACAAAAGGATTCAGACAGGATGCTTCAAACCCTGGATGGAGTGTGAGGCAGGTAATGTCTTCTGGGCGATCTAGGTTTTGGACAAGGGACCAATAGGCGTCGACCTCCCTACAGCACACACTCTCCACTGCTGATGGCATAGCCTCACATCTACCACACAAGCACCTGTTAAACAAATGTGCTAAGATAAACTCACTCTCCTTCCCTCCTTGTAGCTCTAATGGTTGGTGTAAGACCTTGTAAGAAACGACATGTAGACTACTTACTTCCTAAAACTTGGGTAAATATGCACTGTAAAAAGACACACCCCCTGTACAGTATAGGCTGTCAATTAGATGCATTTATCTGCATGCCTTACAACCAGTATCCCTTCACATGACAATAAAAGATCCTTGTTACAATGACTGTATTTACATGAACAGCATATTCCCGTCCTAGCCGGAAGACTAACCGCTTTCATACACGTACTCCACAGTACATGTGAGCTCATTTACATAATGTCCGTCGGATATACTAAGGTGAGTAGTATAACAGCCGACTAAGTTCGGAATTCCAGCTGTCCGGTTATGTTGTTTAGATATACGGCCCAAACGCTTGACATCTGCAGAAGCAGAACATGCGGACACCTAGGTCTAAAAGCAGTTACTGATTAAAAATCAGCTAGCAATTTCTACAAAATTTCACGATAAACTGTGTTGTGTAGAAATGCACAGAATTTCTATCCCTATCCAGACTAGCTGACCGTCACATATGTAAGCTATAGCCTACATCCTACAACATTCATTCAAAATCTGGGATCTAAATTAATTATTTTAAGACACATGTTGCTGGCATAAATGGTGAAAATCTACATTGATGCTTGAAAAACAAAGTCGACAGCAATATTGCTAAATATGATTTATTAAAGATACTGCAATGTGTTAAACATGGAGACGTTAGCCACAATTGGCTTTAGCCTGTGGTCACTCACCAAGACACCTGCCCAATTCTCAACCGATTCTCCTCACACCACAACTCTATCTCTCTCCTCTGTCCATTTACCCTTCCCCTTAACTCTGCCTGACCCCTCTCTCGCCTAGGCGGCTCATAATTATACGGCAATGGCCCATCGTAAGAGTTGACATTTATCCCTACTGCAACCTCTTCACTGTCTGACTCCATTACGAAGAGACGATGTTTACCGGCCGTTGCGTCACTTCCGATCAGAGCGTTTTTCACAATGGAAGTAATTTTACTCACAATTTCTTTTAAAAAACTGTTTTAATGCACATTTATGATTAATTTCTTCACGCAAGTCGAATTCCTACACTATTTATCTACACGTTCATTCACAGGGATCTTCACCTTGAAAGATAGGCTTTAAATACATATTTAAAAACACAACAAGAAAGTTTAACAGCTATGATACTGTTTTGAAATCAGGTTTTTCCACACCTATGAAGGGAAATGCCACGGCATCTAACAAAGGGGTTGGTAAAACACTACAATTTAACAAATATATATATACATCAGCCAAATAGGAAATTGGCATAGGTCTTTAACTCCTGAAACATCTGACTCATATTTTAGAGTAGTTAAGGTAGTTTATGAAATATATCAATTAAATCTGGTCGTGTGTGAAAAAATACTCAGATGTAACATTTTCATAATTAACCGCAACTTAATTATTTTTTCTCACTGACTGTAACTGATTACATTTATTTTTGTAATCAAAAGATATAATTTAGCTATATGTAACTAGTTGATCCCCCTAACAATGATTAAGCGTTCTAACAGTAATAGATGGTGAAAGAGTTCATTACCCTGTTTAACTTTAAAAATGCGGACAGTGTCGCTTAACACTAGTTTGGCAAACAAGGGTTTGCTCTTAAAACAACCCCAGACCCCGACCTGAAAGCACTGTAACAAGTATAGCCATTGCAGAAATTTATTATAGAGATGCAGTAAGATAAACTCTGGATGCACGATTGACCGACTTATGACATGTTTACCATATTATTACAAGGCCCTGCTTACCTAGTTTTATGATGAAATATGTCTGTAAAAATAAACAAGCATACACACAATCTCCAGAATGGGGTCTGATGATGGGGGTTCATCATTTCATGATGAAGACAGACTGGATATTCAGACCACAGCAGCAGGACACGATTGTCTTTTTCTAAAGATAAAGACAATTATTTGGTTTCAGGACACACGCATCCTAATGGGTCACAAGACAACATAACGGTTGCTCCATTACAGTATAGCCAACCCTATTTTAGCCTGTTTTAGCACATGTACAGTATATCGTATTATTGTTGAATATAGTCGTTTAGTCTAAATATGTGTTAACAGTTATTTTATTGTTGTTATATGTATTATATGTTTTTGTTTTACAAAGGGGTTAAATTTAATACGTTTAACTAATACCTCATTCAAGCTATGTAGATCTTCAGGTCAGGGAACTACAATACCCATCATACACCTCAGGCTTCAAACAGGCCGTCGTGGATATTGTATGTGGCAACGCTCTAAATCATTGGACATCTGATTAAACGCATGCGCAGATAACCTAAATAAAGTTGTGAAGTATACGCACCTTCCTTGTTGTGATGTTACAAACCTCTTTTTTGTGATCTGTTTTAGTGATGCAAAGTCCGATTCACTTCTGAAAAATAATTCATTTGGACAGTTTGGTTCAATGAACCGATTCATAGGGCCCTTAAGTCATTTTCGCAGTTATGTCAGTACACATTTTTTCTCTTCTAACAACTCAAGAGTCATTTTATTTCCATGAATCATCTAAATAAATTTATTGTGTGAACACATATTGGTGGTTATTATCATCTGTTCCTTTAAGTTAATGGTGAATCATCTAAATAAAGTTAACTGTGTGAACACATATTGGTGGTTATTGATAATATAATGATGTTAAGTAAACGTCTCGAATGAAGGCGATGTTTAAAGCAATATTTTAATATCCAAATTCACAGAAATATTGCTTTGTATGAACAAAGAGACCCACTAATACGAGAGCAAAAACTAAGAAAAGGAATCGTATAAGGCCCTAAGCGTAAGACCAAACCATTGCAATTAGGAAACTGAAGTAAACAGATTCAAACAGAAACAAAATCATGGTAACATATCGTTCTGGTTTCAAAGTGTAACGCTATGAAAAACATTGCGGTTTATTCTATTTATATGTGTGTGTGTGTGTGTGTGTGTGTAAAGTTCTCTAACTTGCTCTATTCTTTTTTATTCAATCTGTTTTCTTTTTATTTATTATATTATTTAAAAGCCCATGCTTCGTGTACTGTGTTAACCTAACTGAGACTTGTTATAACACTTATATATCATTGCTCTTTTTGTTGTTTTGATTGCTTCCACCGTCCTCATCTATAAGTCGCTTTGGATAAAAGCGTCTGCTAAATGAATAAATGTAAATGTAAATATCTCACCACTCTAGCAAATTTTAGGTGTACTTAGCAGGGGCTATTGTGTTTTTAGGGTATTTTGTACTTATTGTCATTATGAATATTTGTACGCTTATTTTCATTTCGGCATCTTAATGAACACTTACACAATTTATCTTCGTTTGAGTAGCTAACGTTACTCGACGGTCACATTTAAGTTTTCACCCCTTACACTCACCAAAAACACCCGAAACCTGTAACTCTGTCATAATAAGGTTTCAATTCAATTCAATTCAAGTTTATTTGTATAGCGCTTTTTACAATACAAATCGTTACAAAGCAACTTTACAGAAAATTATGTTTCTACAATATTTAGTAGTAGCTAGTAGTTTGTGCACGTTTGACAGGATTTTAGAAAAATAAAAATAATAATAATAATACAAGACGTAGTCAGCTAGATGATGAACTATCAATATTATTAATTAATAGTAATTATATGATGCAGTCACACATGTAGCAATAATTGTTAGTTCTGTTTGTTGATTCAAGGTTAGGATCATCTGGGGTCCTCTGAGGGTCAGCATCATCTCTTCTCAGGTGTTCTGGATCCAGACTGGAGCTTGTGTAAATCCTAGTTACCACGGGATGTAAATCCCGTGGCAAAACATAGAAACAAGATAGAGACATCATTAGCATAGCTGCTGATCCAACAAAGTAAAATTAGTTTAACCCAAGCTAAAGAATAAAAATGCAGATGCAACTACACTCACAATTTAAGAGATACATTATTCGAATGCTTGGCGAAAGAGATGCGTTTTTAATCTAGATTTAAACAGAGAGAGTGTGTCTGAACCCCGAACATTATCAGGAAGGCTATTCCAGAGTTTGGGAGCCAAATGTGAAAAAGCTCTACCTCCTTTAGTGGACTTTGCTATCCTAGGAACTACCAAAAGTCCAGCGTTTTGTGACCTTAGGGTGCGTGATGGGTTGTAGCGTGGTAGAAGGCTAGTTAGGTACGCAGGAGCTAAACCATTTAGAGCCTTATAGGTAAGTAATGATAATTTGTAACAGATACGGAACTTAATAGGTAGCCAGTGCAGAGACTGTAAAATTGGGGTAATATGATCATATTTTCTTGACCTGGTAAGGACTCTAGCTGCTGCATTTTGGACTACCTGTAGCTTGTTTATTGACGAAGCAGGACAACCACCTAGAAGTGCATTACAATAGTCCAGTCTAGAGGTCATGAATGCATGAACTAGCTTTTCTGCATCAGAAACAGATAACATGTTTCGTAGCTTGGCAATGTTTCTAAGATGGAAGAATGCAGTTTTTGTAACATTGGAAATATGATTTTCAAAAGACAAATTGCTGTCTAATATAACACCCAGATTTCTGACTGTAGAGGAAGTAACAGTACATCCGTCTAGTTGCAGATTGTAATCTACAAGATTCTGTGTACTGTTTTTTGGTCCAATAATTAATATCTCTGTCTTATCCGAATTTAATTGGAGAAAATTATTTGTCATCCAATCTTTTACATTTTTAACACACTCTGTTAGCTTAGATAATTGGGAAGTTTCATCTGGTCTCGTTGAAATATATAGCTGAGTATCATCAGCATAACAGTGGAAGCTTATTCCGTATTGTCTAATAATATTACCAAGGGGCAACATGTATATTGAAAATAGAAGGGGACCTAGGACGGATCCTTGTGGCACTCCATATTTTACTGATGATAAATGAGATGACTCTCCATTTAAGTAAACAAAATGGTAGCGATCGGACAGGTAGGATCTAAACCATCTTAGAGCCTGCCCTTGAATACCTGTATAGTTTTGTAATCGATCTATGAGTATGTCATGATCTATGGTGTCGAACGCAGCACTAAGATCAAGTAAGACTAGAAATGAGATGCAGCCTTGATCTGACGCAAGAAGCAGGTCATTTGTAATTTTAACAAGTGCAGTTTCTGTGCTATGGTGGGGCCTAAAACCTGACTGAAATTCTTCATACAGATCATTTTTATGCAGGAAGGTGCTCAATTGAGCAGACACAACTTTTTCTAAAATTTTAGACATAAATGGAAGATTTGAAATAGGCCTATAATTTGCCAGTACACTAGAATCTAGTTTTGGTTTCTTAATAAGAGGCTTGATAACCGCCAGCTTGAATGGTTTTGGGACGTGACCTAAAGATAACGACGAGTTAATGATATTGAGAAGCGGTTCTTCGGCTACAGGTAACAGCTCTTTTAGTAATTTAGTGGGTACAGGATCTAATAAACATGTTGTTGGTTTAGATACAGTGATAAGTTTATTTAGCTCTTCCTGTCCTATATTTGTAAAGCACTGCAGTTTATCTTTGGGTGCGATGGATGAAACTGAAGTGTTAGACGCTGTAGAATCTACATTCGCTATTGTATTTCTAATGTTATCTATTTTATCAGTGAAGAAATTCATAAAGTCATTACTATTTAACGTTGGTGGAATATTTGAATCAGGTGGCGTCTGGTAATTTGTTAATTTAGCCACTGTGCTAAATAAAAACCTTGGATTGTTTTGGTTATTTTCAATGAGTTTGTGGATATGCTCTGCCCTTGCAGTTTTTAGAGCCTGTCTATAGCTGGACATACTGTTTTTCCATGCAATTTTAAAAACTTCCAAGTTAGTTTTTCTCCATTTGCGTTCAAGACTACGAGTTACTTTCTTGAGAGAGTGAGTATTACTGTTATACCATGGCACAGTACGTTTTTCTCTAACCTTTTTCAATTTGATGGGGGCAACAGCTTCTAATGTATTAGAGAAAATAGTGCCCATGTTGTCAGTAATTTCGTCTAATTCATGTGTATTTTTGGGTACAAATAGCAGTTGAGATAGATCAGGCAGGTTATTTGCGAATCTGTCTTTGGTGGCTGGAACAATAGTTCTGCCCAGACGGTAACGCTGAGACATATAGTTAATATCAGTTATACGCAGCATGCACGATACAAGGAAATGGTCTGTAATATCATCACATTGGGGTACAATATCTATAGCAGTAAGATCGATTCCATGCGATATAATTAGATCTAGTGTATGATTAAAACGATGAGTGGGCCCGGTGACATTTTGCTTGACTCCAAAGGAGTTTATTAGGTCAGTAAACGCAAGTCCTAATGTATCATTTGCATTATCAACGTGAATATTAAAATCTCCCATGATTAGCGCCTTATCAACTGTAACTAGAAGGTCTGAGAGGAAATCTGCAAATTCTTTTAGGAATTCTGTATACGGCCCTGGTGGTCTATACACAGTAGCCAGAGCAAGAGATACATTAGATTTCTTTTGCATGTCTGACAGTGTAACATTTAGCAGAAGTATTTCAAAAGAGTTAAACCTGTATCCTGTTTTCTGGGTAACATTGAGAATATCACTATATATTGTTGCAACACCTCCGCCACGACCAGTCTGACGGGGCTCATGCTTATAACAGTAGTTTGGTGGAGTAGACTCATTTAGACCAAAATAATCATTTGGTTTTAGCCAGGTTTCAGTCAAGCAGAGTACATCAAAACTATTTTCTGTGATCATTTCATTTACAATAACTGCTTTGGGTGTGAGTGATCTAATATTTATGAGCCCAAACTTTAAAAATTGTTTTTGTTCATTTACTTTACATTTTTCTGGTTTAATTACGATAAGATTTTTTCTAGATCCTACATTATATTTTGACCTCACTATCCGGGGAACAGACACAGTCTTAATAGTTTTTACAGCACAAGTACTTTTATCATTTAAGCGGGTGGAACAAAACTCATCATAATAGTTATTAGAGAATTGTCTTAATAGTCACATGGAGCGAAGTGTCCTGGAGATGTTGTCAGAGAGCAGCTCCGCTCCGATTCTGCTGGGGTGTAATCCATCAGCGCGAAACAGCCTAGGACGCTCCCAGAAAAGATTCCAGTTATTAACAAATAGCAGTTTCTGTTCTTTACACCATGACAACAACCATTCATTTAAAGCAAAAAGTCTACTGAACCTTTCGTGTCCTCGTCGATACGTGGGCAGTGGTCCTGACACGACGATCGTCGCCGCGGGCGTCGTGCTGCGAACCGTCTCGATCAGGCTGCTGAAGTCCCTCTTCAGCGTCTCCGTCTGCCGCAGCGTGGTGTCGTTAACCCCGGCGTGAAGCACGACCGCTCTGGGGCTCTCGTCGACCTTCAGGATCGCGGGTATCTGCGCAGAAACATCGAGAACACGAGCACCAGGCAAACAATGAGTGTGCACTTTACCTTCGGCTAACGTAGCACTTACGTGTCGGACGATGGAGTCTCCGATGATCACAGCGTCGCGTCCTGTCTCGCGGAGGGGAGCGAAGCGGTTCCGGATGGAGATGTCGAAGGCAGGAGGGGGAGAAGTCGTCGCCCGGGACCCGGCTCGCGTCCTCCGCTGTGGATGCACCCAGGGTCCGTGGTGTCCCGGCGTCGCAGTGAAGGACATCTGGGAAGATCGCGTCCTGGGTGCACCGGGCCTGTGCAGAGAAACACACGGAGTAGACGTGGTGGGACTGTTAACAGATCGCTGTATACTTACCCCGGACTTGTGAGCGTCAGCCCGGGATGATTCCAGCGCGGTTCTCCGCTCTCTCAGCTGGGCCTGCCTCACCTCCAGGTCGCGAATCTGCTTTCCCACGGCCTCGAGCTCGAGCTGCACAGAGTGGAGACATTCATCCGCCATTAAAGCAAGTAACAGTGAGTACAGCAGTGGTAATGTGTGTGAATAGAGTATTAGCAATGTTAGCGCAGTTAGCTGCAACCACGCCGCTGATGCTAACGGGCTAAAAGCTAATAGCGGACCCGGGAGATCAAAATAAAACTAGTGATAGCGAGGCGCTCTGATTGTTTTTGTTGTAGAATACAATAGAGGATATATTCACACGTTATATAAACGGAAACGATGATGTATACAATTGTTTTTTGAGTTAAAAAATAGTCAATGAAAAGAATATTGTGACGGAGCTCAAACGCAGTACAGCCGCCGATAAGGTTAATAATAAGGTTAGTTAAAAATACAAAAACTTAATGCCTGACACCTTTGTAACTGACTAAAAACTGATGTTTAAGCTAAGCAAACGACAGAGGCACTGTGCCTAAAACTGCGAACACAAACATCACTAACTTAAATGAACAAAAGACAATAACCACCAATATGTGTTCACACAGTTAACTTTATTTAGATGATTCACGGAAATAAAATGACTCTTGAGTTGTTAGAAGAGAAAAATGTGTACTGACATAACTGCGAAAATGACTTAAGGGCCCTATGAATCGGTTCATTGAACCAAACTGTCCAAATGAATCATTTTTCAGAAGTGAATCGGACTTTGCATCACTAAAACAGATCACAAAAAAGAGGTTTGTAACATCACAACAAGGAAGGTGCGTATACTTCACAACTTTATTTAGGTTATCTGCGCATGCGTTTAATCAGATGTCCAATGATTTAGAGCGTTGCCACATACAATATCCACGACGGCCTGTTTGAAGCCTGAGGTGTATGATGGGTATTGTAGTTCCCTGACCTGAAGATCTATATAGCTTGACTGAGGTATTAGTTAAACGTATTAAATTTAACCCCTTTGTAAAACAAAAACATATAATACATATAACAACAATAAAATAACTGTTAACACATATTTAGACTAAACGACTATATTCAACAATAATACGATATACTGTATATGTGCTAAAACAGGCTAAAATAGGGTTGGCTATACTGTAATGGAGCAACCGTTGTTATGTTGTCTTGTGACCCATTAGGATTCGTGTGTCCTGAAACCAAATAATTGTCTTTATCTTTAGAAAAAGACAATCGTGTCCTGCTGCTGTGGTCTGAATATCCAGTCTGTCTTCATCATGAAATGATGAACCCCCATCATCAGACCCCATTCTGGAGATTGTGTGTATGCTTGTTTATTTTTACAGACATATTTCATCATAAAACTAGGTAAGCAGGGCCTTGTAATAATATGGTAAACATGTCATAAGTCGGTCAATCGTGCATCCAGAGTTTATCTTACTGCATCTCTATAATAAATTTCTGCAATGGCTATACTTGTTACGGTGCTTTCAAGTCGGGGTCTGGGGTTGTTTTAAGAGCAAACCCTTGTTTGCCAAACTTGTCAAGGCGAGACTGGGACTCAGTTGCAGGTGCTCAAAAAGGTCAGTTTATTAGATTGGCTTTAAATTTCAAAGGACAAAAAATTAAAAATAAAAGTTAACAAACAAAAACTATCCAGGAACAGGGCAGTCTGGAGCAGATCCAAGGAGCCTCCTGGACGAATTCCACTTGGAAATCCACTGATGCAATGCCCAGATAAGCTGACAGGGAGGCGGGGGGCGCTGTTGAGGTGGGGAACTGGTGGCGCGCTGCAGCGCGGCGAAGAAGAGGAGAGACGGCGATCGTAGACGGGTAGCGCTGCCTGAAAGCAGGAGGAAGAGGGAAAAAACAAACAAACTAGAGAATGAAAACAAAACGGGCACGGTCTCTGTGCAGGCTAAACAGGAGATGTGGACAAAACTGACACATGGATGAGAACACGACGATCTGACAACAGACAGCACACATGAGGAGACTAAATAGAGAAGGAGTGATTATCATGATGCAGAGCAGGTGATGGTGACCAATAACAAGATAATAATGAAACAAGAGGGCGGAGACGGGCACCACGGTGACACAGAAGCACATGGTAAGTGTAAACAACCACACACTATAGAAAAACAGACAGATCAGTCCGGGGACGTGACATTACCCCCCTCCCCAGGAGTGCCCCCTGGTGCTCCAGGGAAGGAACCACCACGCTGCCGGTTGAAGTCCTCGATCAGCGACTGATCCAGAATAATACCTTGGTGATCTGATATGGCCCCATGAACCTGGGGGCTAACTTGCGAGAAGCCACCCGGAGAGGAAGGTCCTTGGTTGACAGCCATACTCTCTGACCACATACGTAACGGGGAGCAGGAATACGGTGACGGTCAGCCGCTGCTTTGGTTCGTCTGGAAACCCGAGCCAAGGTTTCCTCAGCCCTCCTCCAGGTGCTGCGACACCTGCGGACGAAGGCTAAGGCAGACGGAACAGCAGCATCGGGCTCCTGTGAGGGGAACATAGGAGGTTGAAAACCAATGGAGCACTGGAATGGAGACATACCTGTGGCCGCCACTGGCAAGGAGTTATGGGCATATTCAATCCAGGATAACTGTTGGCTCAAGGAACTCGGATTATGGGACGTCAGGCAGCGGAGAGCTTGTTCCAGAACCTGGTTTGCCCGCTCGGACTGCCCATTGGTCTGAGGGTGAAAACCTGACGACAGACTCGTAGAGGCCCCGATCTGTCGACAGAACTCCTTCCAGAACCGGGAGACAAACTGTTGCCCCCTATCAGAAACCACGTCCACTGAAAGGCCATGAATCCGGAAGATGTGGTCAACCACCACTTGAGCTGTCTCCTTAGCTGAAGGCAGTTTGGGAAGGGGGATGAAATGGGCTGCTTTAGAAAAGCGATCAACCACCGTCAATACTACGGTGTTACCCCTCGATGGTGGAAGACCAGTGACAAAGTCAAGGGCTATGTGTGACCAGGGGCGGGAGGGGATGGGTAATGGGTGTAGCAGACCAACAGGAGGCTGATTCGAACTCTTGTTCTGGGCGCAAATTGGGCAGGCAAACCCAAACTGCCTGACGTCCTGGGCCATGGATTGCCACCAAAATCGCTGGCGGATGGCAGCCAGAGATCTCCGAACCCCAGGATGACAGACTAACTTGGATGAATGCCCCCACCGGAGGACTTCAGGGCGTAGCGCAGCTGGCACGAAGAGCTTACCCTCCGGGCACCCCCTTGGTACCTCCCTCTCTCATATGGCTTCCAGCACTCTCCTCTCCACGTCCCAGGAGAGGGACCCCACCACAATTTCTGTAGGGACAATGGTTTTAGTTGATGAACCGGTTCTCTTAATATCACTGTAAAGACGGGAGAGGGCATCAGGTTTTACATTCTGGGAGCCTGGGCGATACGAGAGAGAGAAGTTGAACCGGCCAAAGAAGAGTGCCCATCGAGCCTGGCGTGAACTCACCCTCTTGGCCAAACGGACGTATTCCAAATTCTTATGGTGCATCCAAACCAAGAAGGGCTGCGCTGACCCCTCCAACCAGTGACACCACTCACCCAAGGCCAGTCTGACCGCCAACAGCTCCCGGTTCCCTACGTCATAATTCCGTTCTTCTCAGGCGTTGAGAGTAGTAGGCACAGGGATGTACCTTCCCATCTCTGGGGGATCTCTGAGAAAGGACCGCACCTACTCCAATCTCAGAAGCATCCACCTCCACAATAAACTGACGTTCAGGGTCTGGAAACGAAAGAACAGGAGCAGAAATGAATCGGGACTTCAGGTAATTAAAGGCCTCCTGAGCCTTCAAATTCCACCTAAACGGTACCTTAGTGGAGGTAAGAGCTGTCAAGGGTGCAGCAACCTGACTAAAGTTTCTGATGAAGCGCCTGTAGAAGTTGGCAAATCCCAGAAACCGCTGCAGTGCCTTGCGTGAGTCTGGAGGTGGCCACTCGGCTACGGCCCTTACCTTAGCGGGATCTGCTTTGATTCCCTCCGCCGAAATGATATAGCCCAGGAAGGGAACTGACTTGGAGTGGAAAACGCACTTCTCCGCTTTAACATATAGCTGGTTCTCCAGCAGCCGTTGTAGCACCTGGCGCACGTGTTGGGTGTGTACCTGAAGTGAAGGAGAAAAAATAAGAATGTCATCAAGGTACACAAAGACAAACTTGTTAACTATGTCTCGCAACACGTCATTAACCAGGGCCTGGAAGACAGCTGGGGCATTTGTCAGGCCAAAGGGTAGCACCCGGTACTCATAATGTCCCGAAGGAGTGATGAATGCTGTCTTCCACTCATCCCCCTCTCGAATCCGAACCAGGTGATAAGCATTACGGAGGTCCAACTTACTGAAGACCTTGGCTCCCTGCAAGAGTTCAAAGGCAGACGACATTAAGGGCAGGGGGTACCTATTCTTAATGGTAATGTCATTCAAACCTCTGTAATCAATACAAGGGCGCAAGGAGCCATCCTTCTTTTTAACAAAGAAAAATCCTGCGCCAGCAGGAGACGAGGAGGGACGGATGAGACCGGCATCAAGGGACTCACGAATATATTTGTCCATAGCCTCTCTTTCTGGACCAGACAGGGAATATAACCGACCCCTGGGCGGAGAAGTTCCTGGGAGGAGGTTGATGGCACAATCATAAGGCCGGTGAGGAGGCAGGGACACAGCCCGGGACATGCTGAAGACCTGCCGCAGATCGCAGTACTCCTCCGGCACCCCGGACAGATCAGCATCATCCACCTGCACAACAGGAAACACAGCACCATGAAAAGAGGCAGAACCCAAACAAGACTCAAGACAAGACTGCTTCCAAGACAAAACTGAGTTTCTGGCCCAATCCACATGAGGGCCGTGCTGCACCAACCACGGGTGTCCCAGAACCACGGGAGCACTCGGGGAGTCAAGAAGGTACAGCTCGGTTATCTCATGGTGATTGCCAGAAACGATAAGACTTACAGGAGGGGTGAGGTGAGTGATGGTGGTGATAGGGGAATCATCAAGAGACCGAACAGAGATAGGAGTAGAGAGGGGAATGGCAGGAATTCCCCACTGCTTGGCCAGTGCTTGGCCATGAAACTGCCACCAGCCCCAAAATCCACCAGGGCCGAACACGAGTGAGTAGAACCTCTGAACTGGACACCCACGGGAAGTAGTGTGCGGGAAGAGTGGGGGAAATTAAGAGGAGATGTGCCCACCAGAATCCCCCTGGTTACTGATGGGCCCTGGCTTTTAACGGGCTTTTTCCAACGAAGTGTCCGGCCCTCCCACAGTAGAGACATAAGCCCCGGGTGAGTCTCTCTTGCTTCTGCTGGGGAGTGAGACGCAGACGTCCCACCTGCATAGGTTAAGGGTCAGCAGGAGATGGCAGAGGCAGGACCGGGGTGGATTCGCTGGTCATTTCTCCCACCCTCCAAGAAGTACGAGCAGACAATTGTTGGTGACGAAGGCGAAGGCGGCTCTCAACACGGAGAGCCAAGTCGACCAGATCGTCAAAACTGCGTGGAAGCTCTTGGGTGGCAATCTTGTCTTGGATCTCCTCGTCAAGACCAGCACGGAACACAGCTCTGCAAGACCCCTCATTCCAGTCACAGGCCGCTGCTAAGGTCTTGAATTCAATGGCAAACTCAGTCACTGAACGGCCTCCTTGCCGTAGCCATGCCAGCTGGGCTGCCGCCTCATCACCCCGAGCAGAACGATCAAATAATTTGACCATCTCCTGTCGAAAGGACTCAAAAGAAGCACAAAAGGGAGCCCGGGCCTCCCATACTGAAGTTCCCCAGTCACGGGCCCTGCCTGTGAGGAGGGTCAAAACATAAGCCACCTTAGTCTCTTCCTGGGTATACCGGCGGGGCTGGAGGGCGAAGACTAGGGAGCACTGAGACAGGAAGGCTCTGCAAGAGTTAGGGTTCCCATCATAGGGAGGTGGGTTGTTGGCATGAGGCTCAGGGTCAAGACGGGTAGAGGAAAGGCTAGTGGGGTCCTCCGATCTGGCAGATGTCTGTCTGCGAAGTTCCTGGAGCTGGGCAGTCACCTCCGACAACTTGGCATTAAGGAACTCAACCTCCCGGGACGTGGATGTTAACTGGGAGGCATGCTGGCCCAAGAGAATGCCCTGCTGGGTGACAGCTGATCTGAGGGGATCTGCACCTGCTGAGTCCATGGTGGTCAGATCGTTCTGTCAAGGCGAGACTGGGACTCAGTTGCAGGTGCTCAAAAAGGTCAGTTTATTAGATTGGCTTTAAATTTCAAAGGACAAAAAATTAAAAATAAAAGTTAACAAACAAAAACTATCCAGGAACAGGGCAGTCTGGAGCAGATCCAAGGAGCCTCCTGGACGAATTCCACTTGGAAATCCACTGATGCAATGCCCAGATAAGCTGACAGTGAGGAGGGGGGGGCTGTTGAGGCGGGGAACTGGTGGCGCGCTGCGGCGCGGCGAAGAAGAGGAGAGACGCGATCGGTGATCGCTAGCACGGAAAGGCTGGAGAGTAGCGCTGCCTGAAAGCAGGAGGAAGAGGGAAAAACAAACAAACTAGAGAATGAAAACAAAACGGGCATGGTCTCTGTGCAGGCTAAACAGGAGATGTGGACAAAACTGAGACATGGACGAGAACACGACGATCTGACAACAGACAGCACACATGAGGAGACTAAATAGAGAAGGAGTGATTATCATGATGCAGAGCAGGTGATGGTGACCAATAACAAGATAATAATGAAACAAGAGGGCGGAGACGGGCACCACGGTGACACAGAAGCACATGGTAAGTGTAAACAACCACACACTATAGAAAAACAGACAGATCAGCCCGGGGACGTGACAAAATTAGTGTTAAGCGACACTGTCCGCATTTTTAAAGTTAAAGAGAGTAATGAACTCTTTCACCATCTTAGGGGGATCAACTAGTTACATATAGCTAAATTATATCCTTTGATTACAAAAATAAATGTAATCAGTTACAGTCAGTGAGAAAAAATAATTAAATTGCGGTTAATTATGAAAATGTTACATCTGAATATTTTTTCACACACGACCAGATTTAATTGATATATTTCATAAACTACCTTAACTACTCTAAAATATGAGTCAGATGTTTCAGGAGTTAAAGACCTATGCTAATTTCCTATTTGGCTGATGTATATATATATTTGTTAAATTGTAGTGTTTTACCAACCCCTTGTTAGATGCCCTGGCATTTCCCTTCATAGGTGTGGAAAAACCTGATTTCAAAACAGTATCATAGCTGTTAAACGTTCTTGTTGTGTTTTTAAATATGTATTTAATCTCCAAGCAAATCTGATTTCGTGGTGGTTGTGCTTTAAAATGAAATCACGATCACAATCCTAATTAAAATGATGAAGGATTTTGAAAAGTCAGACGGTCATTAGCTGTCGAGCACTAATGTTAACCCCGTCCTGTTTACACGTTTCAAAAGATTAACGGTTGAAAACATTACAAGTCTTAAAACATGTAATCAAATGTCATCAGTTACATTACTTTTTTACAGAAATTGATATAGTTGCACAACCTTTTAGATTTTAAATAGGGTAATTTGTGATCTATAAGCTATTACAAAGTTCATAGTAACCTCCCCAAAACTGTGCGTAAAATAATTCCACCAAGGTCTCAGCTACAGCTAAACATTAAAACAAAAACTTAAGGTCCTTGTTGGCAGTTGTGTGAGGTGTGTGAGGTGTGTGTGTGTGTGTGTGTGTGTGTGTGTGTGTGTGTGTGTGTGTGTGTGTGTGTGTAAAAACCGTGTGGTTTGAAAGAAAAATGTTTTAGCTTATATATGTGATTTTACTACAAACTATAAAACTTCTAACTAAGAAACATAATATGTTTTTATTTATTTTTTATTTTCCAACCAAACCGGTTGTTCGCAGTTAAAAATGTCATAAGAATGTTTATTGTGTTTTGAAAAGAAAGTAAGTTATGATATATAAATAATATTTTTTACCACAATCCGTTTATGTATTTCTTCTGCTTCATGTATGCAACGGTTACCGTACACACATTCAAGAGAAATGCATAAACTCAATTGTTTTAAACAATCTAAAAAAACATTAAAAAACTCTTACTTTTTTTTTTTCACGCATCTATTTTCATCTGTCTCTGGACTCTTGCTAAAAACATTTGAGTACTGACATGAATCCTACACGAAAGCTAAAAAATAATACTTTTTTAAAACCATTTTAAACATCATGGTTAACAACACCATTTGGAAAGTGAGAAAGGACGTCTAATCTATTGTATAAAGTTCTATGAGACATTTGTAGCAACAAACACTTTTGGTTTCAAAGAAAACTTATGACAACTCATTTTTAATCTAATATAGGCATTTTCGTGTTTGTGACCTATTTTGTTTGTTTGTGTATTTATGTACTTGTTTGAGTGTATATTTGTATTTGTTTGGTTACATGTTCATGGTTTCTGTATGTTTACATTTGTGTGTGTGTGTGTGTGTGTGTGTGTGTGTGTGTGTGTTTATAATTGTATGGTTGTGTTTGTGTACTTGTTTGCATTCTCAGTACGTCTATGTTGAGGTTGAAAGATCTAGGGGTTAATAAAAATTATAAATTTAACTAAAATAAACTAAATTAATTCGAATTAAACTACATTTTTCCATGACTTGTTAAAAGATTTCACATCCTTTTGACCAGTAAATGAACTTTCAGCTAACCTTGTGATCCCAGGTCTAAGCCATTAAGTTGAAATTGTCACCCTTTGATCACTGAATACACAAACTTTTTTTTTTTTTTTTTACTTTAACTGACCAGCAGCACACCATTTACAACACCAGAACCCCGGAAAACTAATTAGATTACAGTTTAGTTGCAAACCCCAAAAACCTTTAGATGTTTTACAGTCTTCGCTGCCATGGTCGTAACAATAAACACAAAGACATCAGATGCCAGACGCCAGACACCAGACGCGTTTCTACGCACTACTAGAGATGAAATATTTAGCCTTTCCTGTAATGTTGTAAAAGTTTCTTTGGCAAGAAAAAAGCCCATCTTGACATATCACATTCGTTCCTGTTTAATATTTGTGTTTGCCTAAACGCATGTTTTAATTGATATAGCAACGATATAGCAATGATAGAAGTTAATATTGACAACATAAAAGACGTATTCAAGGATTTAGACTACTAAAGTATGTGTGTGTGACTTATTAAAATTAAATAAAACAACACTTTTTTCCAACAAGGAATTTTGTTGAGATGAAAAAATTAAATCGTATAGGTTAACCTAATTTTAAAGTAAAAACATGGGTCTAATATTAAAACCAGGTAGAATGTTTTCATCAAATGAGAACTGATGTGTTGTTATTAAAAACATTACTTTGTTTAATTCTTTTAACATACTTTTAAACCTTTGCGATCAACGTTATTAGGGTGGTTGGGGAAGTGTTAGTGTGTGTTTTTAATTTTTTATTCGATGCTTTAAACATTAAAAACATAAAGACGTACATTACTGGTAGATTTACAAATGCGGTCTGAGATTACACTCAATTTTTGTTCACACTCTGTACATCATAAAACAAAATAAATGTAAAATAAATAAAACAACACTTAAGAAAAAATAAAAAATATAATGATAAAGAAAATGTTGGGGGGAGTAACAGATTTTCACATTAAGAAACCAAAGTCCTCTAATGAAGAATACAAAAATCTTGCTTTGGGCCTTTTCATTCCTTTTAACGTCTCCAAATACAACACAAATTCCTCTTTAAACGCCACTAAACATGGTGGAATTTTGAAAAACATACATTTATGAATGTAGAATTTCGTGCCAGAAGTTAATATTAACAAAATAAAAGACATATTCAATGATTAAGGCTACTAAAGTAAGTGTGAGTGGCTTATTAAAATAAAATAAAACATCAAGGACTTTTGTTTAGAATAAAAATAAAGAGCATATATATAGAATACCAGAAAGAACATCTAATCATCCGTCTGTTTATACTACAGAAATGATTGTCATATTTTTGGCTCTTCAGTGGGGTTGAACACATTAATATACCTAAAGTAGTCATATGTTCAGACTCATTTTCAGTACTATCAAGTTTAAAGAGTGGTGAAGCTTCTACTAGACAAGACATTTTGTCAGTCATTTTACAGAGTTTGTTCAGAATACAAGCAAAACAAATATTTATTTTGTATGGATACCCACATATATAGGTAATGAAGTTAATGAAAGTAGTGGACCAGATAAAAGCATTAAAATGTCAGACATTGTATTTAATACTCCAATGAATAAATTAGAAATAAAAGGTCTAATCAAAAAATAAATAAAAAATAAAAAGATACGTTTCAAATTAAATGGGTTGGTTAGAATAAAGGGCGGCATTTATATAATATTCACTTAATCAGTCATTATTTATAAGATGAAATACATGTGTCTGGACTTTGTGTTAAATGTGATCTTCTGAAACAGTTTAACCTATTTTAATAAAATGTAAAAAATATGACAACGAAAGATTACAACTTACAGAAGCACTTAATATAGAAATAAATCAGATCTCATTTTAGATTTTGTTAAATAAGGATGTGGCTATAGAAATGTTTCACAGATTAAGCGCTGGAGAAGGAAAGTGTGTTTGTGTGTGTGTGTTAATTGACATAGCTTGAGAAATTAAGCTTGACAAAAATAAAAGATCTATCGACGGGAATAGTCTAGTCGTAGATTAGAGTAATTAACTTAATAAATTAAAAACAAATAACACTTTTTCAACGATGTTTTTTTTTTTTTTAATTTTTAATTTTTTAAGACTAAAAGTAAATAAAAATCGTATAGGCCTACATCATTTAAAAAGTAAAAATTGACCATATGTTTAAACGGATATAAAGTTTTCACTAATTAAGGACTGATGTCTATTTATTAAAAACTACTTACTTTAATTATTGTAACATTTAAATCTATTTGATGCTGCTTTCACGCCTCCTGTCCTGCCCTCTCTAGCGCTGGAGGCGTGGTTTTTTTCCGGAGCATTCCCAAGCCTCATTCTAACTGTGTCTGCGGTGGTGGGAGGAAGACTCAACGGAGATGACTTAACACATTGCTGGGAGATCTTTTTATTTTCTTTCGTTTAACTCTCTGTCAGTAAAATTGTAGTTAGTGGTAAAGTACAGCATAGTTTTGACAAGTATCTTGTGCTGGTGTTTTAAAGACGAAAACATATCTGATAGTTTTTGACTTGTTTAGCTGATTTAGATTAATAACCAGCAACCTAGTTTTCTTTTTTTCAATTGTAACAACGTTTTTACATTGTTTCCATTCCATTCCAAAACCTTAATAAAATCTTCCCTTACACCATTTTCATGATTTCGTCCTTTTCAGAGTTTAAAAAAAACACATAGCTTCCCAACACTTCTCCCCCCTCCGAAATTCCTTCTTAGGTTCATAAGTTCATATTTAGGTCACTGGGGGGTGTACAGGGAGGGGAGGGGGTGTACAAACAGGTGTCCAGAACAGATGGCTTTTATGACCCTCATCAATCAAATTTTTGGAGACAAGGCACCCTGGATCCTCTCTAGTATGATTAATGAGGCCTATTTTGTTCTTAATTACATGACAAGTAATGAAGACACATTTGATATCAATGAGTTTTACTAAACAAAAACTGTTGTTTTATTTTTATTTATTTTTTTACTGAAATGTCACGTCTGATAGTGGCCCACATGCTTTGCATGATAATATAGTTCTATTCAATTCAAGTTTATTTTTTATAGCGCTTTTCACTATACAACCGCTGCAAAGCAACTTCATAGAAAATTAAGTTTCTACAATATTTAGTAGTAGCTTAACAGTAGTGACGGTCTTTTAATGTACATATGGCAGAAATGTACAGAAAATTTAAGACGTAATCACAGACAACAGACAATGAACACTATTAACAACAAATATTATATGATGCAATCAAACTTATAGCAAAATTGGGTAGTTCTGTACTGTATGTTGTTTCAGGGGCATCATCTGAGGTCCTCTGAATAGTTGGCATCATCTCTTCTCAGGTGTTCTCGATTCAGAATGAAGCTTGTGTAAATCCTAGTAAATCCTAGGGATGTAAATGCTTGGCAAAAACAGAGAAACAAATACAGAGATTATTAGTGTAGCTGGTGTTCCACCCAAGCAAAATTGATTAGTTTAACCAAAGATAAAGAATAATAATGCACATTTCGTCAGCTATAACCGCAGTACAAGATTATGAGATGCATTATTTGAATGCTTGGCTGAAGAGATTTGTCTTTACCCTAGATTTGAACAAAGAAAATGTGTCTAAACCCTGAATGTTAATTTGGGAGCCAAATACAAAAAAGTTTTACCTCCTTTTTAGTGGACTTTGCTCTCCTAGGTACCACCAGAAGTCCAGAGTTTTGCGACCTAAGGGAGTGTGATGGATTGTAGCGTGGTAGAAGACTAGTTAGTAAGGCTGTGCAAAAAATCGAATGTGATTTTCATGCGCATCTCATCAGTAAAGATGCTCCTGTGATTAGAAGTATATCTCCAGCACGTGCGTTCAGATCAGGGTTGCCAGGTTTTCACAACAAATCCTGCCCAGTTGCTTCTTAAACCTAGTCCAAAACTAGCCCAATCGCGTTTCCATGAGGTTCCCCGATAGAAATTGCTTCCCGGGGTTAAAATATACATTTTTTGGAAGGGTTGCCTTGGTAAAATTCGCATTTTAGGGGCTAAATATCACGTTATTTGTATTGGGGTTGCTTCAAACCGCGGACATGAAAAACAATCGCAGACTTGGCAACACTGGTTCAGGTGGAGCGGCAGTTACTACACAGAGCCGTAGTCTACCGACAACTAACACAAAATCGTTTTCAAAATCGACAAACAATCGCCTGCGATTTTAACATCGATTTTGTGTAGATTGTCAGTGAATTACGGCTCGGTGTAGTAAATGCCAACCAGTGTTGCCAAGTCTGTGCTTGTTTTTCATGTGCGCGGGTCGAAGCGACCCCAATACAAATAATGTGATATTTAGCACCTAAAATGCGAATTTTACCAAGGCAACCCTGCTAAAAAACTGATATTGTAACCCCGGGAAGCAATTTTTATCGGGGAACCTCCTGGAATCGCGATTGGACTAGTTTTGGACTAGTTTTGAGAAGCAACTGGGCAGGATTTGTTGTGAAAACCTGGCAACCCTGATCTGAACGCACGTGCTGGAGATATACTTCTAATTACAGGAGCGTCTTTACTGATGAGATGTGCATGAAAATCGCATTAGATTTTTTGCACAGCCCTACTAGTTAGGTATGCAGGAGCTAAATCATTAAGGGCCTTGTGGGTAAGTACATCTGTCATTATATATATATATATATATATAATGACAGATGTCATGCCGCACCTGCATAGAAAAGAGAAAGACAGAGAATAATAGAGGCAGACAAAGAAAAAGAGAGAAAGTCATTTCTTGTTATCACACTGCCGCCTCCAGCAGCAGGCATAGCTTCATTACAGGCCTCTCTAAGATGCTGGTCTTCGTTTGGAGGCGGACAGAGCGCACAACCCCATTCACATCTGATCTGACATCCAAAACTTTCCCCATCATCCAAGATCCTCTTGAAGCTGTAGCATCTGCCACAAGAACAACATCTCTAGGTGTAAGGTTTCTTCTTAGTGCTGTACATTTTTGTCTCGGTTGCATCAATGGCAGGTACTCAGAAATCTATCTCTTCCAGAAGAGTTCCGCCATGTACTGTATCTGCTTCTGGTCAAACAATCCTGGTGGCATAATTGGTTTACCTTTCAGCAACAGAATGTGATTCAGCGTCAAAGCTTCCAGGTCATTTGAATCATCTGAGGACCTTGTAATAGGCCTGTCATTCAATATTGCTTCAACTTCACAAAAAATTGTTTGGAGTGCTTCATCGTCCAGGGTCTGCTGTTTAAGGACAGAGATAAGAACACTCTTCACTGAGCGAATCAAGCGCTCCCAAATGCCACCCTGATGGGAAGCTGATGGAGTGTTAAATCTCCATTCTATACCGTCCTGAAGAAAGGCTCTTTGAATTTTACCATGATTCAGAGCAGTCAGAATTTCCTTGAGCTCACGGCTGGCTCCAACAAAGTTAGTTCCATTGTCAGACCTGAGAGTTAAAACTGGGCCTCATCTGCAGATGAACCTTCTCACTGAATTTATACAGGAGTCTGCATCCAATGTGTATGCTACTTCCAAGTTTACAGCACGACTAGTCATGCAGGTGAAGAGCACTCCATATCTTTTGAGAAGACCTCTGCTTCTTTTAACTTCAATGGGACCAAAATAATCGATGACAACATGAGTGAAAAGGGGCTTCATCAGTTAACACTCTTTCAGGAGGTAAGTCCGCCATTTTTTGTTTAAGGAGTCTTCCTCTGTTGCGTCTGCAAACAACATAATCTGATATGACCTTTCTAGCAGCAGAGTTTGCATTTATAATCCAATACCTTCGCATTAAACTGGACATATATACTTTCTCCCAGCATGACCTATCTGCTGATGAATGTGGCGCAGATTTAGTGTTGATACATGCATATCTTTTGACAGAATAACAGGACGTTTGGATTCCACTGGCAGTGAGGCTTTGCTTAACCGACCACCCACTCTGAGAATCTCACCATCCATCACTGGGTCCAATCTGTACAGTGGACTGTCCTTGGATATAGATTTCACACCACTCTGCAGCGAGGTAATTTCATCCTTAAACCGTTGATGTTGTACCTACCGAGTGATTGACAGCTCTGCCCTGGTCTCATCTTTAGGTGTCAGACTCTGTCCTTTGAGCTTAGCCTTAAAGCTCTGCATTTGGCTTTCCACCTGTTGATGACAGTCTGTAATGTCCATACTGAGGTCAGCAGAGACATAAAGCTCCTTTCTTCTATGTCCCAATAACACAAGAGTATCCTTGATCTTAAGAAGCCAAGCTACAGCTACCTGCAATCTCTTCCAAGATGAAAAGAAATGAATCAGGTGGCTCATAGCATTGTCTGTGTCTTTAACAACAGCATTCACTGGCAAATCCCTTTTGATCTCAGGGTCAGCACCAGGAATCAACTGATGATCTATAATCTAATTTAGACTAGCCATCCTTGGACTTATAAAGGAAATCAGGTCCCATCATCCATCTCCTTCTATACAGGAGATCCTCTGCCCTCATTCCTCTTGACGCTTCATCTGCTGGGTTTTCCTTTGTCCCCACATATCTCCACTGATCAACATCAGTTGCCACTCTAATGACTGCAATTATTTTGGCCACAAAGGTATAGAATCGCCAGCTTTCATTTGATATACATTTAAGGACTGTTGTGCTGTCGGTCCAGAAAACTGACTTCTCCAGCCTAAGTTGCAACTCCTTCTGTAGCATGTGGTGTATTCTAACAGCGAGGACTGCAGCTGTTAGCTCCAGGCAAGGAATTGTTGTCTACTTTAGTGGAGCAACTCTGGCCTTCCCAATCATAAATGCAACATGCACTTTATTATCCCTTTCCAGTCTTAAGTATGATACAGCTCCATACCCAACCTCACTGGCATCAGAGAAGTGGTGAAGCTGTACAGTGACAGGGTTGCCAAAGTCATTAGGCTTAATGCAACGATCAACCTTGAACTTTGCCACCTTGTGGAGATCTTTCAACCAGCCAGCCCATTGCTTAGTGAGAACATGGGGAAAATTTTCGTCCCATCCAAAGTTTCTATTACAGAGTTCCTGCAGTAACAACTTAGCCACCATGCTAAATGGAGCAAGGAAACCCAATGGGTCATAGAGGCAGCTGACCACCGAAAGAATTCCTCTTCTTGTCTGTGGTTGCTCTTGTGCTGAGGACTTAAATCCAAATTGGTCAGTCTCAACATACCACTGTAGTCCTAATGTACGTTCAACAGGAAGTTGATCAGTATCTAAATCCAGCTCCACTATGTCTTTTGCTCTGTGGCCTTCGCTGACAGAGCGCAACACTGCACGACTATTGCTGACCCACTTTGACAGAGTGAATCCTCCTTTCTGACAAAGTGCAGTTAAATCCTTCCTTAATCCTAAATCATTTTCCTAGCTTCCTCTTCTGAGGCCATTGAACGGAGGCAATCATCGACATAAAAATAGTTTTTCACTGTACTCACAACCTCTGAAGGGAAGTGTTCTGCATTGTCATCTGCAGTTCTCCTCAAGGCATAATTGGCACAGCTTGGCGATGATGCAGCTCCAAATAGATGTACCTTCATGCGGTATTTCTGAGAAGCCTGTGCAGTGTCACCACCTGGCCACCAGAGGAAGCGGAGAAAGCTAATGTGCTCATTTGAGACATGAACCTGGTGAAACATAGATTGAATATCAGCCACTATTGCAATAGGTTCCTGCCTCAATCAGTTGGTGAGATCAGGGCCTTGCAAAAGCTGACAATTGAGCGATGTTCCTTTATATGAGGCTGCACAGTCAAAAACAACTCTTAGCTTGCCCTTCTGAGTATGATACACCCCGTGATGAGGGATATACCACACTTTACCATTGCTCTTCTTCAACTTCAATTAGTTTTGCTGTACTACTGACAATATCCACAAACTTAATATCTTCTCTGGACATTTCAATCTGCTCTTCTGATGATTTCCAATTAAAGTCATGGTGATACTGCTTAACAAGCATTTTTTGCAGGTGTTCAACAGAGAGGCGATTTGCTGTTACAGCTGAATAGCCACTCCTACCTCTACAGCTTCCACCATGAAGAGGAACATTAATGACCCAACCAACCCTGGTTCTGACAGTGTATGGGCCCTAATCTTGGCTATTTATTACTTCCCACGGCTCCAAAACCTTAGGGGCGTCTGTTCCAATAACAACATTTGCATGAATGTCATGGAGTATTACATCCTTCAAATACGGCCAAAGCATATGTTTGTGTGATCTTATTAGTCAGTTTGCTTCTGACCTTTACTGCAACAATATAGAAAGTAGAATGATCTTCCACACCAGCCCAAGTATGGCCACACGTCTGAAAGGTTACGGTTGAATCACCTAGAAGGCTCACAGGATGTTTGGCTTGTTCTGCAGATATGCCTTTATCGGGTGTTTCTGATTACATACATAGCAATCCAGTCGACTCCTACAGTCCTTACTTGTGTGGCCTACCTTCAGGCAACCCAAACAAATACCCTTGTCCTTAATGAAGTTGATCTTGTCCCGGTGTGCCTTGGCTTTAAACTGTGAGCACTGACCTAGTGTGTGATTTCTCTGCAGGCAAAAAAGACAGCAATGAGTGAAGGGGGTGCTATGTTCTGTAGGCCGTGCCATAGCTGCTTCCCTCACAGGAATGACATTCGTAACGTAGCTGCTCCTCCTTCCTTCTTTGTCGTAGCTGGCTGCTACAGGAGGCCTTAACGATAGGATGTTGAGGATCTTGAATGTTTCCAAAAACTGGATCGAAAGCAATTTTCACTTGTCTCTCAATAAAATTTACAAGATCAATGAATTTAGCTCTATGTCCACTTCTTACTTGCAGATCGCATGCAGTATTCCTCCATTTTTCATTTAGTCTGTAAGGAAGTTTTAAAATGATACTCCGCATGTTAGATGGTAAGTCCAGTTCCCTCATATACATTACTTGTTCTGTTAGGTTTGAACATCCTCGAAGAAACAAAGAGAATGATTGTAATCCTTTTACATCTTCACCTTTAACGGATGTCCAGTTAAATATTTTTTTCCATGTAAGCAGATGCAATTTTATATTCTCCAAAATTATATATCTCCAAAATGCTGAGCAAGAAGACTCTTGGCTCTTTGATAGCCTTGATCTGGAGCTATATGTTGACAACTATGCACAAGATCATTTGGCTGCCCCCTAGTATACTGTTCAAGGAACTGCAAACAGTCGCTGAGATTATTCGTTTTCTTCTCCACTACATTTTACATTAACATTTACATTTAATCATTTAGCAGACGCTTTTATCCAATGCGACTTACAAATGAGAACAATAGAAGCAGTCAGGTCAACGAGAGAACAACAACAGTATACAAGTGCCATGACAAGTCTCAGTTAGTCTAGTATAGAACGCATAGCCAGGTTTTTTTTTTTTTTTTTTTATAAATGAAAAGACAAGAAAAGGCTATAATGAAGGATTTATATTGAAGAGGATCTCCATCAAAAATTTGCAGATTTCTTGGAGGAAGAACAGATGATATATTTTGCTGAACCAACAGTGCAGTGATTTCGTTTTGTTTTTGCATAATGCCCACCATGTCATTTTGGTTGTTACCGCTTTGAGTTCGAGAATTTAATATATGTCCCATTTGACGTCCATTTGCAGTCTGTACTTCTTGATATGGAGCTTCTGGCCCAAACGGCCTTCCATACATTCGCTCAGCAGTCCTTGTCTTGGCCTAAAAACTGATGCCGGATCAGGTACAGCAAGAACATCATTTTCAGGTGGGACAAAGGCTTTGGCAAGAGGATCTAAACCGATGGATCTTTGAGCTTTGCTCCTCTCCAAATAAGAGTTTGTTCCATCAAATAGTCTTGAACCACGCTGTGATGAGTTCACTTCTAAGACCTGACGCCTTGCAGTTGTAGTGGCCAAATCTGTTTCAAGCACCAATTGCTCCTTTTCTCTACGAAGCCTTTCCTCCTGCGCTTCTATATGATGTTTTTCTTTTTAAAGCTTCGGAGCGTTAAAGAAGAGCTGCTCTCTCAGCCTCCGCATTAATGTGCGCCGCATAGTGTCTTCAGCTTGTATTCCATCATTAATGCATCCTGTGTCGATAGGTTCTTTTGGCTGTATGTATGGATAACCAGCCTTAGACAGCCACTCCTTCACATCTTCAATAAATGCATGACATGATTTCATCTTCTCCTCAAAGTTTTTAGTTTTAGTGATAAATATTTGTTCACTGTGTCTGCATTTTCATTTAATTCTATTAAGGCATGGATTTTATCAATAACCTTTTTAGCCTGGAAGTCAATTTAATTGACCGCTTTGATTCCGGCCTCTCCACATCTGGCATTTTGTTGCAAACTTATAGCCTAATTGTTTATAATATCAGTGAATGTTCACAATTGGGCAACAAGGCTAGCAAAAGAAGGCAACGTTTATTGAAACAACTTTGTTTTAGAAATCAAATCCTCTTCATCCAAACAAGGGCACACTGCACTGGCTTTATTTTTTATGAATATAGACCACCTAATGCCTCGATAATTCAACAAGTGCAAAGCCAATTAAAGCAGTCCAAGTTTTAAGGTTCATGTAACTTTTCATGAAACAGTTTTCCCATAAGACATTTCTAGCAGTACATACCAACTGGAGATTTCTTAGCTCAGTTCCGGCCTCTGTCTCATGCCAGCAGATTCTCCATGAATGGTGATTAAAACAATCCATGCTGATTTTCCATCGGGTATCCCAATAATATCCGAAGTGAATTCCAAAGAAAGTTTTTCTTCTTTCTTTAATCAATGGGTGGGTTTTTTACTTGTTGTAGTGGCCGTTTGTCAACAAACAAAAATAAATTAAACTTAAATCAAACCTTCAAATGACAACTTCTAGCACCCTGGGCAGGAGATGTACGCAGGCAAGAAATAAATCTAATTCAAGCTGGATTCAGGGTTGTGGCTGGTTTATTTGTTCCAACTGAGCAAACAATAGAGCATCTCTCGCACTGGTAAAAAACCATATGACCATCACCCAGGTGCGACAGGCCACCTCCTACTTCCTACCTACTGTATATTTACCTTAACCTGTGCCCACTACTGCCCTCAGGTGTCTAACTCAAATATTGTAGTTATTAAACTAACCAAAAATAAAAACTAAACATATAAATAAAACAATTAACTAAACAAACAAAAGAATAATACCAGGATATATATTACTAATATGAGCAAAATCATAATAGTAAGCAAATTAATTAACAGAATTACCACTACTGAAAGAAACTAATCTAGCTCCAACAATATATATAAATACTGTTCAGTTTCTTGCACAGACTGATCGTTTTCTGTCTTTACACATCAGTGTGTCATCACAAGTCGCAGAGTTTAATTCGGTTTTATTTTTTTTATTTTTTTTTTATTGTATGTTTTAGCCATGATTCCCATCCACTTCCATTATAAGTCTGACAGTCTGTAACGGTTTGAGTTCAAAATCTCTGTCTGTGTTGTGTTGTGGTGGACTATATCTGTTTCAATATCAGTGTTTCAATATCAGTATTACAGGTGCTAATAAGACATGAAAGGGGCAGGGGAAGTCATGTCCTAGTGATTAGAGTGTTTGATTATTCCTAATCCTAAGGTTGTGGTTTTGAGTCCCGGACCAGCAATACCACGACTGAGGAGCAATGCACGGAACCCCGTGTGTGCACTTTGGATGGGTGAAATGCAGAGCATGAATTCTGAGTATGGTCACCATACTTGGTTTTATGTCACTCACTTTCACTTTCAAGAATATGTAGTCAGGATATTTAGACAAAAGCAGCATTTTACAGCCAATTCAAGCCTGCCATCTGCTGGCCAAATAAAAGCTTATCTTAAAAAAAAAAAAAAAAGCCCAAGAGTAGGATATATGAGGGACAGAGAGTCAGAGAGTAACTGGGGAATGCAGGCACATCTCTGCAATTTTGTTTCAAAAGTACAAGTAGTGAATGGCATAAATAATAACACTGCTGATTAATTTAAGGCTATGTTATGGTGATATGACAAGCTGTCACTGGGGTAGTGGGAAAGGTACTGTCCCAGTGACAGCTTTTGTGCCTTTTTGATGGACAGTGTAGAATCTTTGCTCAGAATAGTTGCAATGAAAATTTTTCTTCAGAAAATTCTAATCTAAAACGATGTTCTTTCGTTGATTAGCAATAATAGTTTATTTATTTTCTGCATTCGTTATTACAGTCTTCCAAGTCCACCTGCACTGTGCCAATTTCGCCAGTAGATGGCCCTTTTGCTCCCTGAATCTCTTTTAATCGAGCCATGTACGTGGGTATGTTGGTGGGTGGAGCAAAACAAATTTTATCAAAAAATAAAATAAATTTAGAAAGAAAATTAAGATACAGGTTATATGAGTATTCTAATCATCAAGTTTGATATTTTTCTTATTCTTTTTATTCAGTATTTATTTATTTAGTTTACTATTGAGATTTTGAATCCAGGAAGGAGGAAGAAAGCCTTTTTTTTTTTTTTTTTTTTTTTTTTTTTTTTTTTTTTGAAATGTCAGTAAATGTCTGCATTGGAATTACTATAATAAATTTAAATTAAACACCTACATCCAGAATGAGAAGGAGAAAAGCTCCACATCTATTGGACAATGGCTGCCATGGATGAAAGCAAATAACTACTGTATGCTGATTAACAATCTTTTCATGCTGTTATCCAGAATCCACTGATTATTTAAATTCCTTTCTCAACAAGGCAAACATGATCCCAAATGGATTTCTTTGCTACAGTTTAACTATACTTAGACTGTATAGGCTTTTTCTGTAAAAATGTAGCATTTTTCATAATACAGTTTTTATCATAAAAATCATAAAAATAATCCATTCAGTCCACCAAGTAAATGCAGTAGGCGGCACTATATGCCTTTTTAAACGCTTACTTGCATATATTTGTTTATCAAGAGACTATGAATAAATTATAACATCACTTGATTTTTAACCCAAGGGTGGGATAAATATAGGATAGAATATGTGTTGGGTTAATTTTACCCAGCAAATTGGATTATTTAACCCATCATGGGTTGATGTAACCCAGCTGATGGGCTGATTCATTTTAGAACTAGTCTAAATATTTTTATTTTGTATTTTTTTTTTAGCTTTATATATGAAAATATGTTTTATAATTGTAAAACAAATGACAGGATTGGTGTTTTTTATTTGTTTGGTTTTTTCTTTTTCTTTTTTTTCTTTCTTTTTTATTTCTTTTTATTTTTATTTATTTTTATTACAAGCATCACTGAACAGTTTCTGTGAATATAGTGTTATATAATGGGTTAACTTCTACCACACCACACCCAAGGATTCATTTCTTAAACTTGATTGTAATGTCGGGAATGACAACAATTTCACTTATCTTGATTATCAAAGAGGGCTCTTAAAATAAAATGACTGTACTTATGCTATAGCCTACTTAGGCCTATAAGTAGCCTACTTATTTACTAGCATAATTATAAATAAATAATATTTTGGTTTTTCTATTATAACAAAACACATTTCAAGAAGATTCTTTAAAAACATTAATTGTCTCTTCGATTAAGTAACCATAATTATAATATAAATATAAATATAATTTTCTGGAAATTGTTAAGCTCGCTGAATCCCACCCGCACCCCACAGCTACAGAGATGTTCAATAGCCCTAACGATTTTATCGAAATAAAACCAAATAGGTCGCAACTGAAAACAATATACGTGAAATGAGCACAACAGCAAATGTTAGGCCTACTGATCAGTCATCAAAAATACACATTAAACTATTGTGCATTGAAGCATCAGAAGTTCCACTGATTTGTTTTTCAAGGTTTTTACCTTTGTTAAGAAAAAAAAACACGTATCCTTTTATTTCAAATATTGTTAAGCAGATTCAAATATAGCCTATTGTCCGTCTGAATTATTATTATAGGTCTAATATACCTATACTGTATACTATCTTTCTTTTTATTGGTATTTTTGACCCGAAACCGTTGAATTTATAATGAGATCCGCGATGCTTATCTGCAGGAAAATAACTATGTAGGGGAACAGGTTAATTCTATATGCGCGTCTCGGCACTACGAGTTCAATTGTTGAGTAGGGCTAGTGACGCTTCATTACTGAGGCGAAACATTCTCAAAAACGTCAAAGAGGCCAGTGAAACGAAGTCTCAGTATGCAAAGAATGCATGGGTAAACCTAGTGTCTTTTGTGTCGGTCTCTTTTGACATCTAACATGTGTGGTAATCGTGATCAGTTGACGTAGGATTCATACGAAGATCATGTGCTCCATGATGATCTGTCTGTGGTCACAAAAATTATTAAACTCATAAGAAGCTGTATGTTTGATGTTGTAGGCTATTTTATTATTTATTTATTTTTAACTGCTAATGCCATTCTATTCTCTATTGTTTCCACAAGCATCCATGCAGTAATATCTACAAATTAAGAGATTTATTATTTATTATTTATTATTAATGTGTCCTCAAAGAAATCGTTCTATCCCGCGAATTTTGGATACATTTAATATAATGTCTTAAAACAATCACGGCATGTCAGTTGCATACGCCTATAAATTAAAAAGTGCAACTAAGCTATGTGGCTTTATCAAGTCACTTAACAGTTTCTATAAATAAACACGCCTATAATAAATTGGTGCACACGACAGACACTTAAGGCACAATACAAAAGATAAACGAAAAAAAAAAAAAATCCATATACGTATCAGTGCATATCAATGAAGTAACAAACCACAAATCAGGACGTCACTAAGTGGTATTTAAGAGGCAACGCCAGTCCACACCATTCAAGAGAAGTGGAAGAACTGGAGCGTTGAATAACTATTGGACCACTGTGACAACAGCGGATTACAGGTGAAGGTGTTTAATATAATATTATCTGCTCAAGGATTGGTAAGGGCATTTTATTTCACAAAATATATTTGTTTTAATTATATGTATATGATAAATTATTTTAATTGTTAGGAATATTACACCTAGGGCATAATAACAAAGCATTACTATTTTAATATCATTTAAATATATAATACAATTTAAATTTTTTGTCATTTTTGAAGTTGTCTGTGTTCTATTACTGGTAAATGTATTTTTTTAATGAAACGTATGTAGTCAGAATACTGAAGCAGTCACAGTAAATTGCAGTCACAGTATAACATTCTGTTCACAAAGTAATTATTAATATAATTATTTAAAATAATTCTATACTTATAATTATAAGTAATTGTTTATCTATATACAGCACATTCCTATTATCAAGGACCTCAGTTCGTTTACAAAACCATTTGTGTTAAATATTAAGGAGTCATAATAAAATAATATTTAGTGGAATTGATTTTAGTTTTGTGAAATCTAGTGATAATTTTAACTGGACTAATCATGATTTAAAAATGTATGGTGTCCAGTTTTTCCAGATGGAGTAGATAATTTAGTTTATAACTTAAATCAAGAATGCAAGCTTTTGCATGGTACTTTGCTGAAACCATGAAAATAATGTTTGTAGATTAGTTTTATTCTATCCTCTTCCACATCTGATGCAGGTATCTCTGGTAATATCATTTGGATGCAGTGATTGTTTATATATATATATGAATGTTTAGTTTTCTTTATTGCTACTTTATTATATAATACTGGTCAAAAGTTTGGAAATATTCAGTTTGTTCATGTTCTTGAAAGACATCTTCTATGCATTTGAAGAATTAAGTGACACTAAAGACTGGAGTAATGGATGCAAAAAAAAACTTTAGCTTTGCATTACAAAATTACTGTTTTACTGTTTTTTATTATTATTATTATTATTATTTTACATTAATCAAATAAATGCAGACATGGTGATAGGTGGCTTATCAACAACATTATACAACTTTTAACTGATATATTCATGTATATGTGTGTGTATTTAAACGTTGTGTTTATTGCTTCCTTTGCAGTCTCTAATTATCACCATTGGATTCTTTCCAGAATGGAGGGAAAAGCTTTTATTATAATGTGCATTTTTATTGGTAGGTGAATCAAATGTAAAAACAAATCCTACAAGAACAACAACAATAATACCTCATTTCACTTAGAAAAAAGTATATATGTTCAAAATAAGTACTTAAACAGAACACCGTTTTGTCTTCTCTAGCAACAACGTATTCAACAACCACTACAAATCTTGCTGAATCATCCACTAGTACAGCAGGAGTTACCACAACAGCACCACAAACTACTGTTAAAACAACCGAATCCTCCACAACAGCTACAACAACAGCAGTGCCCTCAACAACCTCTACAACTCTTGCTGAATCATCCACTAGTACTGCAGGAGTTACCACAACAGCACGACAAACTACTGTTATAACAGCAGAATCATCCACAACAGCTACAACAACAGCAGTGCCCTCAACTACCTCTACAACTATTGCTGAATCATCCACTAGTACTGCAGGAGTTACCACAACAGCACAAGAAACTACTGTTACAACAACAGAAACCTCCACAACAGCTACAACAACAGCAGTTCCCTCAACAACCTCTACAACTCTTGCTGAATCATCCACTAGTACTGCAGGAGTTACCACAACAGCACCACAAACTACTGTTACAACAACTGAATCCTCCACAACAGCTACAACAACAGCAGTTCCCTCAACTACCTCTACAAATATTGCTGAATCATCCACTAGTACTGCAGGAGTTACCACAACAGCACCACAAACTACTGTTACAACAACTGAATCCTCCACAACAGCTACAACAACAGCAGTTCCCTCAACTACCTCTACAAATATTGCTGAATCATCCACTAGTACTGCAGGAGTTACCACAACAGCAAAAGAAACTACTGTTACAACAGCAGAATCATCCACAACAGCTACAACAACAGCAGTGCCCACAACAACCTCTACAACTCTTGCTGAATCATCCACTAGTACTGCAGGAGTTACCACAACAGCACCACAAACTACTGTTACAACAACTGAATCCTCCACAGCAGCTACAACAACAGCAGTGCCCACAACTACCTCTACAACTCTTGCTGAATCATCCACTAGTACTGCAGGAGTTACCACAACAGCACCACAAACTACTGTTACAACAACTGAATCCTCCACAACAGCTACAACAACAGCAGTTCCCTCAACTACCTCTACAACTATTGCTGAATCATCCACTAGTACTGCAGGAGTTACCACAACAGCACAAGAAACTACTGTTACAACAACTGAGTCCTCCACAACAGCTACAACAACAGCAGTGCCCACAACAACCTCTACAACTCTTGCTGAATCATCCACTAGTACTGCAGGAGTTACCACAACAGCACCACAAACTACTGTTACAACAGCAGAATCATCCACAACAGCTACAACAACAGCAGTTCCCTCAACAACCTCTACAACTCTTGCTGAATCATCCACTAGTACTGCAGGAGTTACCACAACACCACAAGAAACTACTGTTACAACAACCGAATCCTCCACAACAGCTACAACAACAGCAGTTCCCTCAACTACCTCTACAACTCTTGCTGAATCATCCACTAGTACTGCAGGAGTTACCACAACAGCACCACAAACTACTGTTACAACAACCGAATCCTCCACAACAGCTACAACAACAGCAGTGCCCTCAACAACCTCTACAACTGTTGCTGAATCATCCACTAGTAGTGCAGGAGTTACCACAACAGCACCACAAACTACTGTTACAACAACTGAATCCTCCACAACAGCTACAACAACAGCAGTGCCCTCAACAACCTCTACAACTCTTACTGAATCATCCACTAGTACTGCAGGAGTTACCACAACAGCACAAGAAACTACTGTTACAACTGAATCCTCCACAACAGCTACAACAACAGCAGTGCCCTCAACAACCTCTACAACTCTTACTGAATCATCCAGTAGTACTGCAGGAGTTACCACAACAGCACAAGAAACTACTGTTACAACTGAATCCTCCACAGCAGCTACAACAACAGCAGTGCCCTCAACAACCTCTACAACTCTTGCTGAATCATCCACTAGTAGTGCAGGAGTTACCACAACAGCACCACAAACTACTGTTACAACAACTGAATCCTCCACAACAGCTACAACAACAGCAGTGCCCTCAACAACCTCTACAACTCTTACTGAATCATCCACTAGTACTGCAGGAGTTACCACAACAGCACCACAAACTACTGTTACAGCAACTGAATCCTCCACAACAGCTACAACAACAGCAGTTCCCTCAACAACCTCTACAACTCTTACTGAATCATCCACTAGTACTGCAGGAGTTACCACAACAGCACCACAAACTACTGTTACAACAGCAGAATCATCCACAACAGCTACAACAACAGCAGTGCCCTCAACAACCTCTACAACTCTTGCTGAATCATCCACTAGTACTGCAGGAGTTACCACAACAGCACAAGAAACTACTGTTACAACAACAGAAACCTCCACAACAGCTACAACAACAGCAGTGCCCACAACAACCTCTACAACTCTTGCTGAATCATCCACTAGTACTGCAGGAGTTACCACAACAGCACAAGAAACTACTGTTACAACAACTGAGTCCTCCACAACAGCTACAACAACAGCAGTTCCCTCAACTATCTCTACAACTTTTGCTGAATCATCCACTAGTACTGCAGGAGTTACCACAACAGCACCACAAACTACTGTTACAACAGCAGAATCATCCACAACAGCTACAACAACAGCAGTTCCCACAACAACCTCTACAACTCTTGCTGAATCATCCAGTAGTACTGCAGGAGTTACCACAACAGCACCACAAACTACTGTTACAACAGCAGAATCATCCACAACAGCTACAACAACAGCAGTTCCCACAACAACCTCTACAACTCTTGCTGAATCATCCACTAGTACTGCAGGAGTTACCACAACAGCACAAGAAACTACTGTTACAACAACTGAATCCTCCACAACAGCTACAACAACAGCAGTGCCCTCAACTACCTCTACAACTATTGCTGAATCATCCACTAGTACTGCAGGAGTTACCACAACAGCACCACAAACTACTGTTACAACAACCGAATCCTCCACAACAGCTACAACAACAGCAGTTCCCTCAACTATCTCTACAACTTTTGCTGAATCATCCACTAGTACTGCAGGAGTTACCACAACAGCACCACAAACTACTGTTACAACAGCAGAATCATCCACAACAGCTACAACAACAGCAGTTCCCACAACAACCTCTACAACTCTTGCTGAATCATCCAGTAGTACTGCAGGAGTTACCACAACAGCACCACAAACTACTGTTACAACAGCAGAATCATCCACAACAGCTACAACAACAGCAGTTCCCACAACAACCTCTACAACTCTTGCTGAATCATCCACTAGTACTGCAGGAGTTACCACAACAGCACAAGAAACTACTGTTACAACAACTGAGTCCTCCACTACAGCTATAACAACAGCAGTGCCCACAACAACCTCTACAACTGTTGCTGAATCATCCACTAGTACTGCAGGAGTTACCACAACAGCACAAGAAACTACTGTTACAACAACTGAGTCCTCCACAACAGCTACAACAACAGCAGTGCCCACAACAACCTCTACAACTGTTGCTGAATCATCCACTAGTACTGCAGGAGTTACCACAACAGCACCACAAACTACTGTTACAACAGCAGAATCCTCCACAACAGCTACAACAACAGCAGTTCCCACAACAACAGCAGTTCCCACAACAACCTCTACAACTCTTGCTGAATCATCAACTAATACTGCAGGAGTTACAACAACAGCACCACAAACTACTGTTACAACAACTGAATCCTCCACAGCAGCTACAACAACAGCAGTGCCCACAACAACCTCTACAACTCTTGCTGAATCATCCACTAGTACTGCAGGAGTTACCACAACAGCACCACAAACTACTATTACAACAACAGAATCATCCACAACAGCTACAACAACAGCAGTGCCCACAACAACCTCTACTACTCTTGCTGAATCATCCACTAGTACTGCAGGAGTTACCACAACAGCACCACAAACTACTGTTACAACAACTGAAACCTCCACAACAGCAGTGCCCTCAACAACCTCTACAACTGTTGCTGAATCATCCACTAGTACTGCAGGGGTTACCACAACAGCACAAGAAACTACTGTTACAACTGAATCCTCCACAGCAACTACAACAACAGCAGTGCCCACAACTACCTCTACAACTCTTGCTGAATCATCCACTAGTACTGCAGGAGTTACCACAACAGCACAAGAAACTACTGTTACAACAACAGAAACCTCCACAACAGCTACAACAACAGCAGTTCCCTCAACAACCTCTACAACTCTTGGTGAATCATCCACTAGTACTGCAGGAGTTACCACAACAGCGCAAGAAACTACTGTTACAACAACAGAAACCTCCACAACAGCAACTTCAACACCAACAGATTCATCCACAGTCTTAACATCTATAACTGGTACATCCACCAGTAGTGAGGCAGTCACCACAAATGTGACACAATCTAAACCTGTGGTGTCTACAGCTGCAATAGTTTCTAATTTTTCTACTGCTTCTACAGAATCTACAACCTCTACAACTTCTACAACCTCTACAGCATCTACAAACTCTACAAAATCCATAGCCTCTACAGCGTCTACAACCTCTACAGCATCTACAAACTCTACAACATCTATAGCCTCTACAGCATCTACAACCTCTACAGCATCTACAAACTCTACAAAATCTATAGCCTCTACAGCATCTACAACCTCTACAACATCTAAAGCCTCTACAGCATCTACAACCTCTACAACTTCCACAGCAACTACTGCAAAAATACCAACTGAAGTGCTAACAAATCTAGAGTTTAGCTCTAATGAGACATTTATCAGTGCACTCAGTAATGAAACCAGTGAGGAGTTTAAGAGTAGATCTAAACTTATCAAGGATGAGGTTAGTTAAAATCCATTTATTGTATTTACTAGAACACACTCTTGACAAACAACTCAACTAGATTCTCAAACTATATGATGTCTCTAATTATTTGATATTTATTCCAGCTTGAGCCTGTCTACAAAACTAAGTATCCTAACTTCCTCAGATTGATTGTCCTAGGATTCAGGTAAATACAGTGTATTGCAATATTGATTATTTTCTCTGTTTGTGTGTATGTGTGAGTGGTCCTGGTGTGCTTTCATTATGGGAACCAAATGCCCCCACAAGGATAGTAAGACCAGTAAAGTTGAAACCTTTTTTGGTCCCCATCAGAAAACTAACTTAAATCATACAGATTATTATCTGTAAAAAAAAAAACCCTACAATAGCAGAAAGTCTTTTGTGAGGGTTCATAGTAGGGTTAGGGTAAGGTTATAGAAAAGTATAAAAATCATAACACCTATGGAATGTCCCATATGTGTGTGTGTGTGTGTGTGTGTGTGTGTGTGTGTGTGTGTGTGTGTGTGTGTGTGTGTGTGTGTGTGTGTGTGTGTGTGTGTGTGTGTGTGTGTGTGTGTGTGTTTGTTTGTGAAAGAGAGAGGGGGAAAAAGAAACCTGCAATAAACAGAATTTTAAAAGGTAACATTTATTAATTTTTTACTTTTTTATATTTTAGACCAGGCTCAATCATCTCATCAACACAACTAGCTTTCAGCTTGAACGAAACTATCCCATCCGTTCAAGATATTTCAAAGACCCTCTTGACAGCAGTGGCAACAGGAGATGTAAATCTATTGAAGATAATCCCTGAATCAGTTTCAGTCAATGGTTCAGGTAAGATGTACTACACACTAGATTTATAGTCTTCTATACCTGTAACTAGTCTATAACTATGAATCTATAGGGATGTCCAGCTAATTTGCTTATGTTTTTATTAATGCTTCAGCTACAACTGTTGCTCCTGCAACAAGTACAGCAACTACAACAACCACAGCAACCACAGCAAAGACAGCAATCACAGCAACTACGGCTTCAAGCGGATTAAAGATAGAATCCACTCTGTTCCAAGCAATATGCCTCATTATTATGTCTAAAATATTAAGCTTTATCCTATAGATCCCTTAAACATATATCAACCAAACATGAAAACTGTAACACTGTAACAAATTAATTTAACACAAAATGTATTTATAATCATTATTTAATGGTATATAGTGTTTCCCATTTTAGCACACACTCAAATACTAGTATAGAGTAACATAAAGATAAGTTTGATAATGCATTGTTCCTGAAGAATATAACAGTAGATATCTGTTTAACAGCAGGCTGTTTTCTGGGAGGGAGAAGTAGATCTTTTCACTCATGCATTTCCTTTAAATGTAAACATTGTGAATGTTGTTTAACAATTTTTATGTTAAATACTGACTATCCTACTTCTTTTTGTTTGTCTAAGTTCTAACATTGTAATGTGTACTATTTTATTAAATAAAAATATTTATTAAACTATGTTGTCCAAAATATTTTGCTTTCATGAATAGACACTTCAATAAATACTATAAACCTGTCTTTTTATGGTGTTCACTGCTCAATTAAATTGAAAGTGACGTGACATGATATACAGCCAAGTATGGTTCGATGCCTTGCTCAAGGAAACTTAAGTAGTGGTGTTGCTGGCCCATGACTTGAACCCACAACCTTAAGGTTAGGAGTCATACTCTCTAACCACTAGGCCACAACTTCCCCTTACAACTACAGTAGACTATGTTTCTTGCCTAAAAGTAGGCTTGCATTACCATGTTTGGGATGACACTATCATGGCCACCTTTGATGATTCTTGGCAGCTAATCAAGTAAGTGAATGAACTGCCTAACAAGTTGTATGTGTGTAAGAGTGGGATAAACAGACACAACAAGTGACCTTTTTTAAGTCCCCTCCAGCAGGATTCTGTCCCGCACCAGCCAAACCACTGTTATTTTTAATAGAAAATCAAGCATAGGATGCTGTGTGCATGGTTTGGCATGGCAGAATGCGAGCAAAGAGTGCTTCCTTTATAATCACTAAAAAGATGACAGATCAGTTAATCGCGATCTCACAAAGCTTTGTTATAACAATGAATATAAGCACAATTAATCTTTTATAATTTCTATACTTTGTGCATTATAAGGATTCGTGAGCACGCAAATTTCAGCACTACACAAGAACTAATTTTGGGTGGTGAGTGGATTATAACTTTAACTTAAAATTATATTAATTTTTTTACTGGTACAAAAGTAATTCCATAGAGAAGCCTCATTACGGTCATCACAATCGCAGATGGTGATACCTAGGATTCATGGACCGCAAGGTCCCACAGCCATGGGACATCATTCTGGCTGTGGTCTGCTTCCATTGACTGGAGCAGATTCGATAACACTTTCTATGAAGCCTGTATTTATAATACATTATAAGGGTATTCTCAAGGCATTATAATGAATGCACAATGCATTATAAAAACCTTATACCAACTCATGAACAATCATAACAACAATTATAATACATCTTAAAACTAACGTATTTGTGGTTATAAGTTTAAGAGTATGATTATTTATAACACACAATGAATACCATATTAAATCTACTTCAGTTAGAGTAAAATGGACTGTATCATATCTTGACATTGTTTATTTAAGATCTGCACAGTCTCTTACTATAGCTTGTGAGTGGTTAGATGTAGAGTGTTATTTGAGGGTTTCCTGTGGAGCTAATGTTAATTAATTGATGTGAGATTAATACTCCAACTGAAAAAAATGCATATATACTGAATGAATAAGCTGAAGTATAGTTAGTTTATCTGTTGGTTGACCATCAAAATAAAGTGTTAGCATATATTTACAGTAGCAGACTCTGCCATCAAAATAATCAGACTAATATTTCAATAAAAATTGTTCAAAGAAAATGTTTCATGTTACAGATTAATCTGATCTGATATCTGATCTTATGGCTGTTTGAGATGATAATAATAATAATAATAATTATTATTATTATTATTATTATTAATTATTACTACTTATAAGTAGTATTTGACCGCTTTAAGTTAAGTAACATCAGAAAAGTGGGAAGATATGAGATTTATAATACATTATAACTATGAGAAGTATAATCCATTGTAAAAGTTGATGCAACATGTTCAATGTGTTATAAATCATCATACTCTTAAAAGCTATAACCACAAATAAGTAAATATTATAATTTATTAAAACTGTTCTTATGAATTTTCATGAGATGATACAACATATTATAAGGTTTTTTTATAATGCATTATGCATTCATTATAATGTCTTAAGAATACAATTTATTATGTATTATAAATATGGCCTTCATACAAAGTGTTACCGCAGATTCTAGTGTTTGACAGTCAGAGAGGAGCACAAACCTAATGGCTGAGCCAGTCCACTACACAACACACTTTAGAGTTTGTACTTGACTAACTGGGGCCCAGGTCAGGAAGCAGTCAGACTGGCTAAACCTACTGTCTGCTAGCCGCCTCACGCCACAGAAATCAGTTAATTTTCTGCACATAGAGACTCTATCACCTAGATATCACACTATAGAGATTGTGTCTGTTCCCTAGAATAGAAAATACAAAAAAAACATCCAAACCAATTTAAGAGTAACAATTTGGGCCCCATTTTAACGATCTAAACTCAAAGTGTAAAGTGCACATCGCAGGTGCACTCAGGACGTGTCCAAATCCACTTTTGCTATTTTAACGTTTTTACATTTTTTATATTTATGTAGCCTACAAAATCATATTCTTTTACACTGTAATCCTTTTGTTTTTAATATTTGGCATATTTTTGTGATGCACATCGCTGTGTGTAATAAGCAAAGTCAACGCGCTGACCCGCCCAGAGGTGCATTTTTCTACCAACGCACTCTTTAAATAACAAAAAAATATTGCGCCATTGACTTTAGACTTTAGATCAGGTTTGAGTTGGTCTATTGCGCAGTCTATTTTCAGCTCCTTAAAATAGCAATGTGCCAGCAATGTGCCTGAACACACCTCTTTTTTAGACCAGCTCACCCATGGGTGCACAAATGGGCTCAAATGCATTTGCTAATTAAACGACGTGGTGCTGGACGGGAAAATGCAAATGGCTCCGGACTGAAACTAGCACACACACTTGTGCTGCGCATTGCATGAGGTCCAGAATTTTGTCCAGTGGTGTGACAAACATTTCCTTAGTATTAACACAAAGAAGACAGTGGAGATGATGTTTGATCCTAAATCCACCGGAGACCACTCACCAGTGGTCATTAATCATCAGAATATAGCCCAGGTGGACTCTTACAGATATCTGGGCATTCACATTGATAATAAACTTACATGGAGTATTCAGGCAGGAAACGTTTGTACTAAGGTCCAACAGCGTCTGTACTTTCTTCGAAGGTTGAGAGTCTTTGGTGTCAACCAGAAAGTGTTGCTTCTCTTTTACCATGCTGTAATCGAGAGCAATTTTCGAAATGGCATCTCAGCCTGGTTTGGAAACCTTAGTGTACACTTAAAAGCCCAGATAACACAGTTAACACAGAGAGCCATGAAAATTATTGGGGTTAAGCAGCATCCCACACTTCAGGCACTTTTTGAAGAAACCATTACTAGGCAGGCTCAAAAAATTATTTCAGATCCTACTCATGTCCTTCACTCTGAGTACCTTCTTCCCTCGTGAAGACACTTTTGAGTTCCTCAATGTAGGCTTAACCGTTTTAAGAACTCTTTTGTCCCACTGTCCATTAAAGCATTAAACCATAAATTAGGTAGAGGTCAACAATTATATATATATATTTTTTTTTTTCTTTCTCACCCATCTAGCATGTGTAACAACATATGTTTATGTTGACCAAGGGTGTGTTGAACACTGGGTAGGGAGCAATTTAGTCTGAATATTGAGTATGTTGTGTATAACGTATATTGTGAGCAGGGCAGTGATGGGCTCTTTTTGTATTATATGTATGTAGCATGTTATTGTGTTAAGCAGCAGCTATACTGTGTGTCTAAAATAAATTTCCTTCGGGACAATAAAGTTTATCTTATCTTATCTTATTGCGCCGGTTGTATGATAGGGCCCTTTAACTGAAAACAACTAATAAAAAAGATGCAATATGGATAAACAAATGATAACGCTTGGCTTATTGAATATCAGATCCCTTTCTACGAAAGCACTTTTTGTAAATGATATGATCACTAATCATAATCTAGATGTGCTCTGTTTAACCGAAACCTGGCTAAAACCTGATGATTTAATTATTTTATTATTATTATTATTATAATTATAATTATTATTATTTATTTTTATTCTACCCCCCAAGATTACTGTTATAAACATGAGCCGCATCCAAAAGGTAAAGGGGGAGGTGTTGCTTCAACTTTGAACTTCCACTTTATTTATTTGTATAGCACATTTTAATATAATTAAAAGTTCTTCACAAAATAATAGAAAGCATATAAAAAGATTAAAAACAATAAAATCTAACATAATTAAGAAGAATAAACCACTTTATGAAACAACCAACCGATGACAACTACCCTGTATCAGGTGATTACACATTGGGGTTGTTCCTCTGTGAAAAGGTCTCTACAAAAGCTAATGTAAAACGATGAGTTTTCAACTGAGACGTAAAAACTTCTAAGGATGGAGCCTGTGGGATATGAAGTGGAAGACTATTACACAATTTGGGGACCACAACCATAAATGCTCTATCAACTTTGGACTTTCTTTTGGAGCAAGGAACTGCCAGTAACAGTTTATCTGCTGATCTCAATGTACTAGCCGATGTATGGTACTTTACAAGATTGGTAATATAACTTGGGGACATGTTATGAAGCACTTTAAAAACCATCAATAAAATCTGAAAATCGATCCTGTACTGAACTGCTTCAATTTATAGCAATGTACTCAGTATTTCTCAGAGGGTGGGCTTCAAGTATAACTTGTTTGAAGTAATGGTGCTTCATATAACATTATCCAGAGAAACAAATGTTACTGATAAATCCCCTGTGATGTTTGTATTGGCTACTGTATAAAGGCCACCAGGGCAAACTTATTAAAGAGTTTGTTGATTTTACATCTGAGTTAGTGCTGGCTGCAGAAAAAGTTTTAATTGTTGGTGATTTTAATATCCATGTTGATAATGAAAATTTATAGAAATTCTGAACTCTATTGGGGTTAGACAACACGTCTCAGGACCTACTCATTGTCAAAATCATACTCTAGATTTAACACTGTCTCATGGAATTGATATTGATGGTGTTGAAATTATGCAGCCAAGCAATGATATCTCAGATCATTTTTTAGTTTTTTGCAAATGTCATATAGCTAAAACTAAATTCTACTTCTTTTTACAAGTATGGTAGAACCATCACTTCTACCACAAAAGACTGCTTTGTAAGTTATCTTCCTGATGTATCCCAATTCCTTAGCACATCCAAAACCTCAGAAAAACTTGATGATGTAACAGAAACTATGAACTCTCTCTTTTTTAGCATTTTAAATACAGTTGCTCTAAGGAAAACAGTCTGACACCATGGTACAATAAGCACACTCGCACCCTATAGAGATCAGCCTGGAAAATGGAGCACAGCTGGAGGAAAACAAAATTAGAGGTATTTTGTATTGCTTGGCGGAAAAGTAACCTATCCTACAGAAAAGCATTAAAAACTGCTAGATCTGATTACTTTTCGTCTCTTTTAGAAGAAAACAAACATAACCCCAGGTAATTATTCAATACAGTGGGTACATTAACAAAAATAAAGCCTCAACAAGTTTTGAGATTTCCCAACATCACAGCATTAATGACTTTATGAGTTACTTTACTTTTAAGATCAATACTATTAGAGACTAAATTGTAACCATGCAGCTGTCAGCTACAGTATCGCATGAGATTGACCCCCTGAGGAACAGTTCCACTTATTCTCTACTATAGGAGAGAAGGAATTGTATAAACTTGTTAAATCATCTAAACCAACAACATGTATGTTAGTCCCTATTCCATCTAAGCTCCTAAAAGAGGTGCTTCCAGAAGTCATAGATCCTCTTCTGATTATTATTAATTCCTCATTGTCATTAGGATATGTCCCCAATATCTTCAAAGTGGCTGTTATTAAGCCTCTCATCAAAAAACCACAACTTGTCCCCAAAGCACTAGTTAATTACAGACCAATAATATACATACTTACCTAACATTGTTCGGGAGGCAGACACACTCTTGCAGTTTAAATCTACATTAAGCACATTAATATGCTTTTATAGGATTTTTAGGCTGCATTAATTAGGTAAGCCAGAACCGGGAAAACTTCCCATAACACCCGATGTAATTGCTACATTGTCCGGAAAATGGCATCTATGGTAATATTAGTCTGTATCTCTCTTATTCCGAGGTCACCGTAGCCACCAGATCCAGTCTGTATCTAGATCAGAGGGTCACCGTAGCCACCAGATCCAGTAAGTATCTAGACCAGATGGTGGATCAGCACCTAGAGAGGACCTCTACAGCCACAGATAATGCCTCAAGAATACCCTTATAATGTATTATAAATATGTGCTTCATACTAGAAAGTGTTACAGAATTTGTTAGTTTCAACTGTATTTAAATAATTCAAAAATCACTTTGTTTATAAAATCTGTATCCCAATAGAATTACACATTATATGCCAGTTTAAGAGCCAGAGATATGCCATAGGCTATGCCAAAGAAATTACAAATTGACACCTTTGATTGTTAACACTGTTCCTTAACCCCGGATTATTGTTGTTGTAATCTCTGATTTTAACCCCAGGCAGAAGACCTTTATAGTCTGATTAGTCCACTAGCTAAACCAAAACAATTAGTCCAAAACCTTACATTTCTCAGAGGAGAAAAAGGAGGAAGATGAAGAGGAAAGAAGAAGAAGGAGGGGGATGACAACATGGAAGAGGGATAGATAGGCTAAGGGCAAGAAGACAAGCAGCCTCAGATGAAATTCTTTAAACACTTGAGAAACCACAAGCAACATCATTTATTACTGTTTTTTTTAGTATTGCTTTGAATTTATCTCATCAGTGTGTAAGACTGAGTTGTAGTGTGTGTGTGTGTGTGTGTGTGTTTTGAGGGTTTGTGTGTTATGTCTGAGAGAAATGTTTGGTTTTTCAGAAAGTTTGAGTTGTTTTGAGTGGACAGCTTCACCCTAACCCGAATATATAAAGTTTGATGAATTAAGTAAAAAGTTATGTATTTGTTTTTACAGTTTCGTAAAAAAAAATTCAAAGAAATGTGCATACATTTTTTTTTCAAGAAATGTGCTTAAGCAATCAAGAAAATCTGTCACAGTACAGTCAGCAACATATAAAATATAGTAAAGTGACGTGGCCAAATATGGTGACCCATACTCAGGTATGGTGCTCTGCATTTAACCCATCCAAGGGCACACATTGTTCCCGGGTTGTTTCTGACCCTGTACAATACCTCCTATGTAAAGTAAAACAATGCTAAATTTAAAAAAAAGAACAATTCACAATAAAATCATATAATTGCAACATAAACTGAACATTTAACATATAAACTTGAAGAGTAACTGGACTAGTTTGGTTTTATGACTGTAAAAATAGGAGTAGTTGCTAAGTTCTCTAGATAGCTGTACTGTATAGGCTGTGAAGCATCTAAAAAATCTTTATGCATAAAATGACAAAACATAAAAAATGTCAGGTAACCTAAAATACGCTGCACATGGTTTAAATATTTGCACGTTGGTGTGTGTGTGTGTGTTTTCGTTATTCAATTAATGTATTGTAAAAATGTATGTTCTCACAGTTTGGATATTCTCACAGTTTTGCAGGGGCCACTGATTATCTTGTTTTATGAGGTGTATAGACAGTGGCATCTGGATATACTTGTACCTCAACATTCCCTATGTAAAAAGTACACTTGGGATAAAGAAATGTTGACTAAAGGTTGAGTACACTGAGTCTAGTTGCATTTGAACATTGATCACTGTAAATTATTTTCATAAAAGCAATTTTTTTTTAATTGTGGTGTCGCCTGCCAGTTCTCCGAAGAATCACACTCAGTCAGGGATTTTTCTCTCAGAAGAAAAGACTTTATTTTACAGAAAATAAAGCCGAGAGTCCTTGCAAGGAGATCTCCCGAATGTTATTTGGTATCTCCTTATATACACTAAATGGGGCGGTTCCACATAGTCAAACTTTTCCTTATGATTACAATTTTAATACCTCCCTAGAGAGGAGAGGCCCCCTGCTTGATTTATTCTAAACAAAGGCCCTGTATGTATGTCTGACCATATGTTTCTTCTCAGTTTTGTACAATCCAGCACGTAGCTTTCTATTACCTATAAGATTATAATGGAGTAATAACCAGCAACAAAAATGGCTAGATTCACATTGATTATATACTTGTTTAATTAAAATCTTACTAATAAAAATCTTCCACATATTCTCCCCTTTGAGACTTAATAAGTCTCACATTTTTCTTATCCAGAGTGCTACTCCATAATCCAGTCATATTAGTTACACTACCTAGTGACTCAATAAGTCACATTGTATTATCACCAGTGACTAGATTATGAAATTCCACTCTGAGGGATTACTGGACCAAACATCTCTCTCCTTTTTTGACGAGGAGGGAGTAAAAGATCCAGTCTCCCTATTTGCTTCTGTAATAGTACACAATGTTATAAGCGTGAGCGTGCAATTGGTTCAGCATTTGCCTGTGGTTATCACAGTTATGTATAAAAGGCATAAAATACATACATTACATCAATAATTGAATATCACAAGATTATAAAAGTTGATCTTCAGCTCAGATACCTTATGTATCGTAGAGAGCCTCCCTGGGCCGAAGTTAAACTGGCACTTATATCCAGGGAATGGTTCACCTTTAGACATCTTCATCATTCTCGTTAGAGTCAATAGAACTATCGTCAAAAGTTTGCTCATTTAAGTTCAGTTTGTTTAGCCATCCTTCACAATATTCCTCCAGACTCCTTTCAGTGATCCTTTGTTGATTATTCTGGACTTTTATCACTTCCATTTGCTTAACAGTAGCATTGACGATTAATGATCTTAATAAAGGTAATACACAGCAAAATAATAATCCTCCTATTAATATCGCAACTCCTAAAAACATTCCTAGTTTAATAAACCACGCTCCCCATGCTCCAAATATCACATCAATCCAATCCCAAATGTGTTGGTCTCTTCCGGCATTTGCTGTAACTTCATTTCTTAATTTTTTAATTTTTGTCATAACTTCACTGAAAGCTCCTCCAGGGGCGGTGTTATTTGGGATAAATGTACAACATTGATCTCCAAACATAACACAAACTCCTCCCTTGTCTGCCAAGAGCCAATTAAGAGCCTGTCTGTTTTGCCATGTCATTCTACTTGTTGCATGCACTTGGTCGCCTAATAAGGTTAACGCCTCATCAGTATAATTAATGAATCTTTGTTGATTATAATAAATATAATTAATCCACTCTGTATTTTTGTTTGGTGTGATCCACACCAGGTTTGACTCAAAACCTCCTTTTATTTCATTCCTTGCCTTAAATTTATTAGGAATTCCTCTTGGCTGTCCAATTGAGTCTAAATATACATTGGGATCTGCCTCATATCCTCTTTTAGTTCTATTGTCTTCCTTGTTCATGCTCTGTTCTGTTCCCCATTGTGCCATGCTAACTTCTTGAAGTAATCGTACTCTTACACATATACCTTTTCATCCAACTGGTAAAGAAGGCAATAATATTTCACTTCCGCAGATCCAAAAGAAATCTGCTATTACTAATGATTGGTCTTCATAAATCTCTATTGGGGGTAAGGCTATAGTTTGATTTTCACATTTTTCTGGTGCTATCTTACTTCCTTTTGTTGTTCCGAATGCTAAAAGTTCTGGAGCTCTAGCAGGAACTCCTGATTTCCAAGAATTTTTCTTATCTATATACCAAATAATAGCACATCTTCCTTTGAATTTACCCACATCTTGGGTTCCTTTTGGTTTATGGAAACACTCATATTCTTGTTTATAATCTATGCTATAACATTTTGGAATCTCTACTTTTTGTTTTTCAATTTTTATATTTTGACCGATATCTGAATACTGACACCAGGATCCCCAGAGTGGTCTGAAGAAATAATCTGTTAATTTAGGATTTCCTAAAAATCCTAGGCATTCAGCAATACAATATGGCCTGATAAAATCTGTTAAATGACAAAAGTTTCTCCCAAATTGGGCACAGTTTCGGTAATCATATGGATTTGGTATGGCTATTACTTTGTTTAACGGAGATTTGGAGCACAGCAAGCAATTTTCTTTTCCTGTTTCTTTAGCTGTAAAGGCTGCCCATTTATACCATTCATTATTTTGGGCTGTATCCCATAATGCATCAATTTGACTAATATCTTCATCACCTTGAACATCATAATCAATGTCTCTACGAATTTTGATTATCATTGGTTCTGTTGAGTTGATTACATTGTCACTTTTGTTCAAAGGTTGAAAAGTCAATGGAAGGGATGTCAGGTTGCTTTCTATTGGTTGAGTTTGAGTCTGCATTATGAGATGCATTAGGCATAGGATGGTCTTCAGACGTGTTGTCAGACTTATTCTCTGTCCTCTCCAGTTTGTCTGACAGGAGGAAAGAAGCTCCTTGTGTATCTTTTGGGGAGCTCTCATCAGTTTGCACTTCATCATGTGTCTCTGATTTTTCCTCATTGCTCTCTCCTGCATTGTCTGGTTGACTGTTTTCCTTTCTTTCTGCCTTTCCTGTGGGAACTCTAGTACAGTGGTTTAGATGATAACAGGTTGTGCTTCCTTCCACTTGGACTGCTGTTGGAGTAGCTCTCACCACTGTGTAGGGTCCTTCTCTCCTGGGCTCATTCCATTTTCTCCGGAATACCCTCAGATAAACTTGGTCCCCTGGAACAACTGGACAGGCAGTCTCCGATTCCTCTCTGGGCTCTTTTCTTTTTTCCTGTAAATAGATAGCTTTATGTATGGCAGTTAATTTCTTCATATAAGAACGAAGTTCCATTTGTAATTGTTCTAGAGGCAGTCCTTTATAGGGACCTCTACAATATGGCACAGGCATGGGTCGACCCGTAAGCATTTCATGCGGTGTTAAATGCGTGTTCCTGTTAGTTTGCATGCGATAACTCATTAGTGGGAGCGGTTATGCATCAATCCAATTAAGTTTAGTACTTTCACATATTTTGTTTATTTTGGCCTTGATAATTCCATTAACCCTCTCCACTGACCCTTGTGATTGAGGTCTATAAACGCATCCTAGTCTCTGTTTTATTCTTAATTGTTGCAATACTTGTTTCACAGTTTTTTGTATGAATGCCGACCCATTATCTGAACTAATTTCTGATGGAATTCCAAATCTAGGAATTACCTCTCTTGTTAGAAATTTAAATACCGTTCCTGCTCCTAGATCCGCGGATGGTACCGCCTCCACCCATCTGCTAAACCTGTCTATGATAACAAGCATGTATCTTTTGCCTTGTACACGCTTTATCATATCCACATAATCGCATACAAGATGTTTAAAGGGGCCTTCAGGTGTTGTAATATGACCTATTGGTGTCACTATGCCTTTTCTTACATTGTATTAAGCACATATTTCACATGTGGACAAAAATTCATCCACCATTGCATATAAATAAGACCAATATCCTTGTTGTTTAATTTTTCTTACTACTTCTCCCCTTGCACAATGGTCAAAACCATGTGCATCTGTAATAAGAATATTCAACAGTGAAGTAGGTGCAACAATGTGTCCTTCATGTGTACGCCAGATGTCCTGTGAGTCTTTTTTAGCTCCCCTTTGATGCCACATTGATTGTTCATAGGGGCCGGCTTGTTGTTGAATTCGAATAATGTCATCCAGTTGAGGATGAGGTTCGATAAGTACAACCCGAATTCCGGAAAAGTTGGGACGTTTTTTAAATTTTAATAAAATGAAAACTAAAAGACTTTCAAATCACATGAGCCAATATTTTATTCACAATAGAACATAGATAACATAGCAAATGTTTAAACTGAGAAAGTTTACAATTTTATGCACAAAATGAGCTCATTTCAATTTTTATTTCTGCTACAGGTCTCATAATAGTTGGGACGGGGCATGTTTACCATGGTGTAGCATCTCCTTTTCTTTTCAAAACAGTTTGAAGACGCCTGGGCATTGAGGCTATGAGTTGCTGGAGTTTTGCTGTTGGAATTTGGTCCCATTCTTGCCTTATATAGATTTCCAGCTGCTGAAGAGTTCGTGGTCGTCTTTGACGTATTTTTCGTTTAATGATGCGCCAAATGTTCTCTATAGGTGAAAGATCTGGACTGCAGGCAGGCCAGGTTAGCACCCGGACTCTTCTACGACGAAGCCATGCTGTTGTTATAGCTGCAGTATGTGGTTTTGCATTGTCCTGCTGAAATAAACAAGGCCTTCCCTGAAATAGACGTTGTTTGGAGGGAAGCATATGTTGCTCTAAAACCTTTATATACCTTTCAGCATTCACAGAGCCTTCCAAAACATGCAAGCTGCCCATACCGTATGCACTTATGCACCCCCATACCATCAGAGATGCTGGCTTTTGAACTGAACGCTGATAACATGCTGGAAGGTCTCCCTCCTCTTTAGCCCGGAGGACACGGCGTCCGTGATTTCCAACAAGAATGTCAAATTTGGACTCGTCTGACCATAAAACACTATTCCACTTTGAAATAGTCCATTTTAAATGAGCCTTGGCCCACAGGACACGACGGTGCTTCTGGACCATGTTCACATATGGCTTCCTTTTTGCATGATAGAGCTTTAGTTGGCATCTGCTGATGGCACGGCGGATTGTGTTTACCGACAGTGGTTTCTGAAAGTATTCCTGGGCCCATTTAGTAATGTCATTGACACAATCATGCCGATGAGTGATGCAGTGTCGTCTGAGAGCCCGAAGACCACGGGCATCCAATAAAGGTCTCCGGCCTTGTCCCTTACGCACAGAGATTTCTCCAGTTTCTCTGAATCTTTTGATGATGTTATGCACTGTAGATGATGAGATTTGCAAAGCCTTTGCAATTTGATGTTGAGGAACATTGTTTTCAAAGTTTTCCAAAAATTTTTTACGCAGTCTTTCACAGATTGGAGAGCCTCTGCTTCTCTAAGACAAAGCTTTTATAGCTAATCATGTTACAGACCTGATATCAATTAACTTAATTAATCACTAGATGTTCTCCCAGCTGAATCTTTTCAAAACTGCTTGCTTTTTTAGCCATTTGTTGCCCCCGTGCCAACTTTTTTGAGACCTGTAGCAGGCATTAAATTTTAAATGAGCTAATTAAGTGGATAAAAGTGTAACATTTCTCAGTTTAAACATTTGCTACGTTATCTATGTTCTATTGTGAATAAAATATTGGCTCATGTGATTTGAAATTCCTTTAGTTTTCATTTTATTAAAATTTTAAAAACGTCCCAACTTTTCCGGAATTCGGGTTGTACCTTCTAACTGAGCTGGAGCTATAGCTCGTGTGCCAAATGCAATTAATCTTCCCAAGTATTCCACTTGAGGCTGGCAATACTGCAATTTGTTTTTAGACACCTTGTGTCCTCCTTGTGCTAATTTTGTCAACACCTTAATTGAATCTTTGTGACATTGTTCTAATGAGGTAGAACAGATAATTAAATCATCCATGTATTGTAATAGTGTAGCGTCTATTACGAGGTCTTCTAAATCAGCCTTAAGAATCTTGTTGAATATATGTGGTGAATGTTTATATCCCTGAGGAATTCTAGAATATGTATATTGTTTATTTCCAAATGTAAATGCAAATAGATATCTACTCTCTTCTGCAAGCGGTACACTGAAGTAGGCAGAGCAAAGATCAATTACAGTAAAGTATTTGGCATCAGGAGGGACATTTGTCAGTAAAGTGTGCGGGTTTGGTACCTCAGCTGGCATATCTTCCGTTATGTCATTTATTGTTCGTAAATCATGAACAAGTCGCCATCTGTTTTTGTCTGATTTGATTACAGGCATAATTGGAGTGTTACAGTAACTAGTAGTTTCTATCAATACTCCTGCCTTCACTAAGCCTTCAATTGTGTATTTTATTCCTGCTTCAGCATCTGCCCGTAAAGGATATTGTGCTTTTCTAGGTAGACGTGCATTTGGCTTAAGTTGAACTCTTACTGGATTTGCTGATTTTATTAATCCAATATCTGTGTCATGCTGAGACCATTGTTCAGTTGGTACCTGACACTCCATTTCCTTAAATAATTCAGTCTCAGTTGTGTTTATTAACTCAGATGCTGTAGTCATCTGTGTCTCTTTCTTTTGGCTGATAACTACTTCCTGTGGAATTCCCAGCAAACTGGTTGCACACAAAATTTTGATGTAATTTTTGTCAGCTGAATGGAAAATTAATGGGTTTTCTGTTGATTCCCATTTGCTTTGTTCTGCCCTTTTCATCATTGGTCCTAAATCTTTTGCTTCCCAACTTTTTCCTACATATACTGCAATATGCGGGACAGAGTTATTTACATTGAACCATTTTTTGACAAATTCACCTTCTGGTATGTTTAAAGCTGCTCCCTGTTTACCTATGATGATGTACTGGGAGACTATCTCAAACCGCTGTCCTTTTGTTTCTTTTTGCCATTTCTGTTCTATATTTTCATCCCTTTCTTGATCATACATCATTGTGCAATGAAATTCAGACTTTGATAGCTGTGCTTCAGGTATCTGTGCTTCAATAAACTTTCCCCATTTATTGACTGTCTGTCTCACATCTTGTTCTATCTGTCCTATCCAATAAACATTTGCTTTTGGCTCTGCAACCATCATTTGTGTTTCTGTTCCTATTGCATCAATATATATTCCTTCTGGAGAACACCAAATTTGTAGTCCTAATTTACATAATGCATCTCTTCCTAACAAATTAATATGAGTTTGATTTGATACCAGAATGGGCATTGTTATACTTTGATCTTTTGTTTGTAGACACACTGGAGCTGTTATGGGGATCAATTGCATTTTTCCAGAGAATCCTATCGTCTTTGCAAATTTTCCAGACATGGGGAGATGTGAAGCATATTTTAAATTAATGCAAGTTAAATTTGCGCCCGTATCAATCATCATCGGAGTATCTTTTCCCTCTATTTTAATCTGCATAATAGGCTCTTGATCAGCTTTTGTTGATAAAATTGGAAGTTGACTCTCCCCTTTAGGATTCTCTGGGCACCCCTAATAGCCTGGATGTGGACCTCCCCAAGGGTTTACTGGACCCTGCACTGGACCCTGATTAGGCTGTTGCCAGCTCACCTCCCTTCCACCCTGAGGTTGCTGTGGCCATTGACGAGTTGGACAGTCAGCTTTATTGTGCCCGGGCTGTCCACAGCCCCAGCACAGACTTGGAGGCATGCTTCTGCCTCTGCCTCTGCCTCTTTGGCCTTGCTGTATGGGGTTTTTTCTCCATCCCATCTGTCCTGGCTGTTGAGTATAAACATTTATTATGGGCACAGAGTTCAAGTGTTCATTTGGAGGGACTGCTGTAAGTGGGCTTGACTGAAGAGTTGGTTGTGGAGCAATTACTGGAGGCATTATAGTCATTTGTTCGGCTGCTGCATTGGTTACTGAAGCTTGAATATTTTTCTTATTTTTCTTTGTGAATTCTTCAAGCTGTAATTGAGTTAGTTTACGTTGTAACTCTTTCTCTTGACTTTTGAGTTTTTGTTCATTTTTTCTGTGTTGTTCCACTGCATGAGACACATGGTCGCAAAACTCTTTGTGTGTTTTAGAAGTTAAACCGACCACATCTTCCAGCTTGCTTTTTACTGCTGGCGGCATAGCATCAATCACAGCTTGCCTAAACAATGTTGCCATTAATGGGTCTCCCTCGGGATCCCCCTCAGTTTCTTGTTTCCACCTTTTCAACTGTTTCTTTACATATGTGGTTGGATTCTCTGCGTCGCCGATTCCTTCTCCCTTCAGTGATTTAGGATTCAGTCTGATCGGATACTCCGCACGCAATGCCTGCCATACAGCTGGGCGGAATGCATCAAAAACAATCCCATCCATATTATGAGAGTTCACTGCTCTGTTTAGAGTCGTTGTAAGGAGAATTTCATCCATCTTTGTCCCTCCAATAATTTTAGCCAGTAGAGCTTTAACATCGCCTACGGACAATTGCTTTCCCATTGTTTCCTCCTCAAACATTCGAATAAATTTGCCCGCCCCCTCATGAATATCAGGAAGGCGAGTGACAAGCCCCTCAAGGTCCTGTGAAGCCCAGGGGTCCTTGATTAAAATTGGGAGCTGTGCGGCCAGTGGTCTAAGTGTCCGTTTTTCTCTGCCCTGTTCCCATTTACCATTATCAAATAACTCCTCTGCCTTATTCTCATCCTCACTACCATAGAACAACTTACTCTTTCCTCTCTCCAACTTATTTACCTCTTGTATCTTTTTCCCTGATTCTCTAATTTTCTCTTCCATTTCTTCTTCCATAGCTTGTACTTGTGCTACAATATCGCTATCTTTCCTCCTCTTTTTTTCTAATCCTTCCTCAAACCAGGTTTTATCTACCTGATTAGCTTTCATTTTTTCTAAAGCTGTACGTGCTTGCCTGTAACAATCAAGATGCAAGCTTTCTGCAATTTCCTTTCTGGGTTGCCTCTGTGTTTTTACAGCTTGTTCCTCTCTATCATCCATCTCTATCTGCCCTTCTAACTCTAGTTCTCCTGTTACTTCCACTGTTCCCTTGAGTATTGGGAACTCTCCTTGTACTGGCAAATAGGGGGGTGGCTCTGAAAATAACTTTTCTTTTCTCATGTTATCTTTCTCTGCCCCCTTCAGGATTTTCCTAGCCTGTTTTAGACTCTTCAACATATCCTCACCTTCTTTTTTAAAGAGGGTAATTACTTCTTTCTCTTTTTCCCTCTTTGTTTCTCTTTTTTCTCTTTTCATATTGATGCTTTTAGTTTTATAGTTTTTTATCAGCGTTTCCATTTCCTCACACAATGCCACATCAAATGTCCCTTCCTTTGGCCATTTTGTCATCATATTTTTTGTTCTCTTCTGCCATTTTTTTGAGATTTTGTCTATTTGCTCTTTACACAGTGGATATTTTAATCCAATTATTTCCACTGGTGTGGCTGCCATATCTTTATTTATATTATTACCATCAAAAATCAACTTTTTAGTTTTATATAGTAACTTGGTTACAATCTCTTCTTTTCCTTTCACTTAATTTAAATATTTTTTACCAATTTCACCCTAATTTTTATTTTTTACTATGTGTCATACCTCTTTGAATTTAGTTTTTTATTTTGTCTCATGCATTTACACTTTTTTATATTATTTGACTGTCTATTTTATTTGCTCTATTTTATTATCACTTTTTGGATAACAATTTCTTACAATAATTCTTTATTTTTTACTTCTCTTTCCTTTTTTGTCCACCCATGTAATACAACTTTAATGTGGGAACTTCATCCCTTGCTCCCACTCCCACTGCACTGGGCTCAGAGAATTTTCTCCCCTTTCACACAAACATCCAAATGCAAAAACCTATTATAGATCTTGATTCAAACTTTATTGATACTATTTTCCTAAACTCATTCACACTTTCTACACTCTTTATTGAGCCAGAGTGCTTATTCTTGCATACTTTCTCCCTTTATCTAAGGGATAATCAGTCATTAATTGTCCTTTTATTATCAAGGCTCATCATACATTCATCCCTCTCAAGTGGATCTGAGTCCAATTCTGCCAGGGCCCACTAAAGGGACGGTCCAGGAACGGTGCTCAACCCTTACCCACCCAATACGGAATTTATTTGTTCATACATTCATCATCGTTCACACATTCATTCGTCCGGACACAGTTACATCCACACAACAAAACACCACTCTTCCTAGAGCGTCCTTAAGGGCCCACCCGTTCAGACCTTTGAGACGTGACCTTTCACTTTATACTTTCTCAAAGCGGTATCCGTGGGGCTTTTCCTCGCGATTCCTTAACTAATCTGCTTCTTCGTTTATTACTGTCCTTCCTAGGCCCAGTTCTCCAATAAACACAGACCATTGCATACAATGTCTTTCTGCCTACACCATCTTTGTTTTAAATTAAGGTTACCTTCCAAGGCTTTCCTATTAATAAACCAAATATGTGCATGCAGCTTATTTCTTCTGGAGTAAAACCCCTTTTTCAATTTAGATATCCTATTATTTTTCTAAATTTGGAAGAGCAGATTTTAAAGTCAAAGTCACCTTTATTTATATAGCGCTTTAAACAAAATACATTGCGTCAAAGCAACTGAACAACATTCATTAGGAAAACAGTGTCAATAATGCAAAATGATAGTTAAAGGCAGTTCATCATTGGATTCAGTTATGTCATCTCTGTTCAGTTAAATAGTGTCTGTGCATTTATTTGCAATCAAGTCAACGATATCGCTGTAGATGAAGTGTCCCCAACTAAGAAAGCCAGAGGCGACAGCAGCAAGGAACCGAAACTCCATCGGTGACAGAATGGAGAAAAAAACCTTGGGAGAAACCAGGCTCAGTTGGGGGGCCAGTTCTCCTCTGACCAGACGAAACCAGTAGTTAAATTCCAGGCTGCAGCAAAGTCAGATTGTGCAGAAGAATCATCTGTTTCCTGTGGTCTTGTCCTGGTGCTCCTCTGAGACAAGGTCTTTACAGGGGATCTGTATCTGGGGCTCTAGTTGTCCTGGTCTCCGCTGTCTTTCAGGGATGTAGAGGTCCTTTCTAGGTGCTGATCCAGCATCTGGTCTGGATACGTACTGGATCCGGGTGACTGCAGTGACCCTCTGATCTGGACACAGACTGGAGCTGGTGGCCACGGTGACCTCGGAACAAGAGAGAAACAGACTACTATTAGCGTAGATGCCATTCTTCTAATGATGTAGCAAGTACATAGGGTGTTATGGGAAGTGTTTCCGGTTCCGGTTTACCTAATTAATGCAGCCTAAAAATCCTTTAACGGATTTGGATAATAAAAGCATATTAGTATGTTATGTGTATGCCAGGTTAAAGAGATGGGTCTTTAATCTAGATTTAAACTGCAAGAGTGTGTCTGCCTCCCGAACAATGTCAGGTAGGTTATTCCAGAGTTTGGGCGCCAAATATGAAAAGGATCTGCCGCCTGCAGTTGATTTTGATATTCTAGGTATTATCAAATTGCCTGAGTTTTGAGAACGTAGCGGACGTAGAGGATTATAATGTAAAAGGAGCTCATTCAAATACTGAGGTGCTAAACCATTCAGGGCTTTATATGTAATAAGCAATATTTTAAAATCTATGCGATGCTTGATAGGGAGCCATTGCAGTGTTGACAGGACCGGGCTAATTTGGTCATACTTCCTGGTTCTAGTAAGAGCTCTTGCTGCTGCATTTTGGACTAGCTGTAGTTTGTTTACTAAGCATGCAGAACAACCCCCCAATAAAGCATTACAATAATCTAACCTTGAGCTCATAAATGCATGGATTAACATTTCTGCATTTGACATTGAGAGCATAGGCCGTAATTTAGATATATTTTTGAGATGGAAAAATGCAGTTTTACAAATGCTAGAAACGTGGCTTTCTAAGGAAAGATTGCGATCAAATAGCACACCTAGGTTCCTAACTGATGACGAAGAATTGACAGAGCAACCATCAAGTCTTAGACAGTGTTCTAGGTTATTACAAGCGGAGTTTTTAGGTCCTATAATTAACACCTCTGTTTTTTCAGAATTTAGCAGTAAAAAATTGCTCGTCATCCAGTTTTTCTATCGACTATGTAATCCATTAGTTTTTCAAATTGGTGTCTTTCACCGGGCTGCGAAGAAATATAGAGCTGAGTATCATCAGCATAACAGTGAAAGCTAACACCATGTTTCCTGATGATATCTCCCAAGGGTAACATATAAAGCGTGAAGAGTAGCGGTCCTAGTACTGAGCCTTGAGGTACTCCATACTGCACTTGTGATCGATAGGATACATCTTCATTCACTGCTACGAACTGATGGCGGTCATATAAGTACGATTTAAACCATGCTAATGCACTTCCACTGATGCCAACAAAGTGTTCAAGTCTATGCAAAAGAATGTTGTGGTCAATTGTGTCAAACGCAGCACTAAGATCCAATAAAACTAATAGAGAGATACACCCACGATCAGATGATAAGAGCAGATCATTTGTAACTCTAAGGAGAGCAGTCTCAGTACTATGATACGGTCTAAATCCTGACTGGAAATCCTCACATATACCATTTTTCTCTAAGAAGGAATATAATTGAGAGGATACCACCTTTTCTAGTATCTTGGACAGAAAAGGGAGATTCGAGATTGGTCTATAATTAACTAGCTCTTTGGGGTCAAGTTGTGGTTTTTTGATGAGAGGCTTAATAACAGCCAGTTTGAAGGTTTTGGGGACATATCCTAATGACAATGAGGAATTAATAATAGTCAGAAGAGGATCTATGACTTCTGGAAGCACCTCTTTTAGGAGCTTAGATGGTATAGGGTCTAACATACATGTTGTTGGTTTAGATGATTTAACAAGTTTATACAATTCTTCCTCTCCTATAGTAGAGAATGAGTGGAACTGTCCCTCAGGGGGTCTATAGTGCACTGTCTGATGTGATACTGTAGCTGACGGCTGAATGGTTGCAATTTTATCTCTAATAGTATCGATTTTAGAAGTACAGTAGTTCATAAAGTCATTACTGCTGTGGTGTTGGGAAATGTCAACACTTGTTGAGGCTTTGTTTTTCGTTAATTTAGCCACTGCATTGAATAAATACCTGGGGTTATGTTTGTTTTCTTCTAAAAGAGAAGAAAAGTAATCGGATCTAGCAGTTTTTAATGCTTTTCTGTAGGATATGTTACTTTCCCGCCAAGCAATACGAAATACCTCTAGTTTTGTTTTCCTCCAGCTGCACTCCATTTTTCGGGCTGCTCTCTTTAGGGTGCGAGTATGCTCATTATACCATGGTGTCAAACTTTTTTCCTTAACCTTCCTTAAGCGTAAAGGAGCAACTTTATTTAAAGTGCTAGAAAAGAGAGAGTCCATAGTTTCTGTTACATCATCAAGTTGTTCTGAGGTTTTGGATATGCTAAGGAATTTGGTTACATCAGGAAGATAACTTAAAAAGCAGTCTTTGTGTTAGAAGTGATGGTTCTTCCATACTTGTAACAAGAAGTAGAATTTACAATTTTGGCTATATGAATTTTGCACAGAACTAAATAATGATCTGAGATATCATCACTTGGCTGAATAATTTCAACATCATCAACATCAATTCCATGTGACAGTATTAAATCTAGAGTATGATTTCGACAATGAGTAGGTCCTGAAACGTGTTGTCTAACACCAATAGAGTTCAGAATGTCTATAAATGCTGATCCCAATGCATCGTTTTCATTATCAACATGGATATTAAAATCACCAACTATTAAAACTTTATCTGCAGCCAGAACTGACTCGGATGTAAAATCACCAAACTCTTTAATAAAGTCTGTATGGTGCCCTTTAAGTGTCCTTACCACTCAGAACTGACCTCAACCAACACAAACGAATTTTATAAGCAAAAATGCTTACCTTATTTTATGGTGGCCACCCGGTTGTGTTGATCATCGGTCAGCTCAAAAGCGGTTGTCCACTCTGCTGCTCTTTTCCAGTCCCATCTGGGTCGCCAAATCTGTGGTGTCGTCTGCCAGTTCTCCAAAGAATCACACTCAGTCAGGGATTTTTCTCTCGGAAGAAAAGACTTTATTTTACAGAAAATAAAGCCGAGAGTCCTTGCAAGGAAATCTCCCGAATGTTATTTGGTATCTCCTTATATACACTAAATGGGGCGGTTCCACATAGTCAAACTTTTCCTTATGATTACAATTTTAATACCTCCCTAGAGAGGAGAGGCCCCCTGCTTGATTTATTCTAAACAAAGGCCCTGTATGTATGTCTGACCATATGTTTCTTCTCAGTTTTGTACATTCCAGCACGTAGCTTTCTATTACCTATAAGATTATAATGGAGTAATAACTAGCAACAAAAATGGCTAGATTCACATTGATTATATACTTGTTTAATTAAAATCTTACTAATAAAAATCTTCCACATAATCATATACCTTTTTGAATAATAATACTTTTGACCATATTTTTATTTGATTAAAATAAAATTACATATTGCAATGTTAGAATATACAAGACAAAAATAAATAAATAAGTATAACCAGCATTTACCCTTAAGACATATCTCAAAATACAACACATTTATCAAATATTCTTAAATAGTCTACTGTTAACTGAAGAACAATGCAATATATTTATATACTAGCTAATATTACCCCATACCATTATTTGAGTGATAGAAAATACTATATACCATATAATAAGAAAAAATGTATTTTCTGTTTATTAATTTGGTTACAGCATGTCTTGTTGGAACTCTCATGTGTGCTGGATATATGTTTAAAGGATCTATAGCAAGAGCCTTAATATTTTAGACATAATAATGAAGCAAGTTGCTTGGAGAAAACTGGATTCAATCTTTAGTACCCCTGAAGTTGTAGTTGCTGTGGTTGATGTGGTTCCTTTAGTTAATGTGCTTGCAGTAATTGCTGTAGCTGCTGCAGGAGTGACAGTTGTAGCTAAAGCTGTAATAAAAGCACAATCAAATTAGCTGGATATCCCTTTAGACCTTATGTAGCCATTGTCTTCTGGTCTACGGATTTGTATTTCCACAGCATGAAGGAAGATCTTATGGATTTATGAATGAACTGCTCATTTTAAAATGTCCCACATGGAAAAAACCTATATAAACATATATGTTTCAATATAGGTTTTGATATATGTTTTTAATATATGTGACATATATAAAATTGGCCGTTTTCCTATATTATATGTACATGTGTACATATATGCACACATATATTTACACATATATGTACATATATGAACGCATATATTTACACATATCTGTACACATATATATGTGCATACATATACCTATATAGGTACATATATGCATGTATATATGTACCTATATGTTCACCTATAATAGTAAAATTAAAATCCATAGCTGCTAGGCAACATAAATAAAAGTCCAAAATGTAGAAATGTACATTATTTACTTACTCAAGATCAATCAAATAGTACAAAACAAAAAATATAGTACAAGAACAAAAATAAGACAAAAAACCTGCTAGGCAACATAAATAAAAGTCCAAAATATAGAAATGTACATTATGTATTTACAAGAACAATCAAATAGTACAAGAACAAAAATAAAACAAAAAACTGAACAGAAAAAAAATAGGCGTTTTCGTCCACACGGATCTGGCGTTTTGGAAGAGTGAAACCGATGTTTTGAAATCGGGTCCCAGAGTGGATATATTTGAAAACGCCGCCTTTGCGTTTCTTCTCGACGGCGAATCCTTACATTTTCTGAAAATATGGCATCATCAGCCCACATCTCGCCCCTAGTCAAACACCACTACATCACGTAACAGCAACAAAAACATGAACAAACACTGAACGCTAACATTGACACGGATTAATAAATGTATTGTTCCATGTTCGTTTATGTACCACGCGCAGCAAATCAATGTCTTCTTCTCTGTTTTAAGTGTATCTCTGTGGCAGAATTACAGCGCCACATGCTGGTCTGGCATGTATACTACATCGGTTTCGTGTGGACGCGGATATTTCTTGAGACGAGGGAAAAAAAGATCGGGGTTCCGTCTCCGTGTGGACGGGGCCGAAGAAGTAACGGGTACTTACGGTTATGGATAGAAATGTAGCGGAGTAAAGAGTACAATATTTGCCTCTCAAATGTAGTTGAGTAAAGTCATGAGTACTCCCCAAAAATGATACTCGAGTAAAGTAAAAATCCCTCAAAATTGTACTTAAGTACTGTACTCAAGTAAATGTACTCCGTCGTTAATTCTTAGTTTTTGCCTTGATAATAGAAAATATGAGCTAGGCATCATGTATGACAGTCAAAAATGGGATATGAGCTACAAAATGACCAGATCCTGCCATTAGCTCTATAGAAGACATATCTTGTATGTATAGGGCTTATATGTGGATATGAAGAAGCAATACAGGAGACCTATATTTCCTGTATATGCACATATATGCACCTCAATTTTGCCCATATGTGGCATATATACGCATATATGCAGCATATATGCAGTATATATACGCATATATGCAGTATATATATGGCATATATGCAGCATATATGCAATATATATACGCATATATGCAGCATATATGCGCATATATGCAGCATATATATTATCATATATGTGCATATATGCAGCATATATGTGCATATACACTGCCTATAGCTTTCATATATGCGCATATATCCACATATAGGTTCTTTCCATGTGGGGTTCCTAGTCTACTTACATTTGTTGACGTTCGCTTCAAACATTAGAATGTTCGGCATAACTTATGTTAAAACTACAATAAGTAAATTAACAGCACAGAACATGATGGTCTCAAGATGTGCATTTAAGAAACGATGCAGTAACATAAAATAAAAGTGCTTCCTCTGCCATGTTGCCATCAACTAAAAAGTTACCATTCAATGTGAACAGCCCCTGGAGATGACTGCATACTTGTTTCTCTGATGCACAAGTTGTACATCATTACATTAAGAGAAAAGTAACAGGTATAGAAGATTATAAATCTACTGAGTATTAGAGCTTACCTGAACCATTGACTAAAATTGATTGAGGAATCATATTCAACAGGATGACCCGACATTTTTACCCGAAGTTGATTTTCGCAGATTGGCGTACGATTTCTCGTCGCGATTCCGACGAGCTATATTTTTCTATATTGAAAAAATTTTTCGAGTCAACCCTGCATATGCTGCATATGCGCTGCATATTTCAAAACGGCAGATCGGAAACCGCTCGCCCGGGGGTGTTGAAACCAACAGGGGGTTGTGCCTAAGGGCCGGCCGAGCGCGGGCGTGCCAAGGTCCAACGCCCTTCGCCATCGGACACGCCCCTCCAACCGGTCCAATATCGCCTCAACGCTGAATATGGCTAATTTTTCGGCCCTAAACTGCGTTGGATGGGCGAAACGACGGTTGGGCGTGGTGCCCCCAGGCCGCCCGATCCCCCCAGCGCCAGCGCTGCGTTCGCAGCACCTTGTTTTGATTTTTTATGAATTTATTCGTGTTTTGAGACTGACCGCAGCACTTGTGCAGCACGAAAATACTCCAACGCTTGGTCGCCATTTTCTCGCTTTCCGTTCGTGTCAGAAAGTCGGCCCGGGCGCGGTTGTTCTCGTCTTGACGATCCGGTTCCGCCGATGCCACAATATCACGAATATCTCAAAGTGCCAAAATGGCCGCTTTCATAAAAGTGCACAAAATATGCATAAGCAGGCCGGATTGGCCTTGAATCGTCTGTCCTACTGTGTTGATATTGATATCTATGGGAAGGCCTGAATCTCATCTGTACATTTATGTATCAACCAACTGAAAATATGACTTTCCTTGCCTGTACAGCCTGGTTAATATTTAGACAAAATTCTGAAGCGCTGACAATACTGCCTGAATTGGGTTTATTGTAATGATTATTAATAGCTGTCACGTTGGGCTATATTGTTGTGTTTGGGCTTGATGGAAAGTGTGATTTAAGGGCTACAATTTGGTGTATCGCTGCAAAACATCTGAGTCTCCTGGCCTGTACAGCCTGGTTAATATTTTGACAACATTTTGAAGCGCTGACAATACTGCCTTAATTGGGTTTATTGTAATGATTATTAATAGCTGTCACTTTGGGCTATATTGCTGTGTTTAGGCTTGATGGAAAGTGTGGATTAAAGACTACAATTTGGTGTATCGCAGCAAAAAATCTGAGTCTCCTGGCCTGTACAGCCTGGTTAATATTGTGACAATATTTGGGAGCACTGACATTACTGCCTTAATTGGGCTTATTGTAATGATTATTAATAGCTGTCACGTTGGGCTATATTGTTGTGTTTGGGCTTGATGGAAAGTGTGAATTAAGGGCTACAATTTGGTGTATCGCTGCAAAACATCTGAGTCTCCTGGCCTGTACAGCCTGGTTAATATTTTGACAACATTTTGAAGCGCTGACAATACTGCCTTAATTGGGTTTATTGTAATGATTATTAATAGCTGTCACTTTGGGCTATATTGCTGTGTTTAGGCTTGATGGAAAGTGTGGATTAAGGACTACAATTTGATGTATCAGAGCAAAAAATCGGAATCTCCTGGCCTGTACTACCTGGTTAATATTTTGACAAAATTTTGGAGCGCTGACATTACTGCCTTAATTGGGTTTATGGTAATGATTATTAATAGCTGTCACTTTGGGCTATATTGCTGTGTTTGGGCTTGATGGAAAGTGTGGATTAAAGACTACAATTTGGTGTATCGCAGCAAAAAATCTGAGTCTCCTGGCCTGTACAGCCTGGTTAATATTTTGACAATATTTGGGAGCACTGACATTACTGCCTTAATTGGGCTTATTGTAAGGATTATTAATAGCTGTCACATTGGGCTATATTGCTGTGTTTGGGCTTGATGGAAAGTGTGGATTAAGGACTACAATTTGATGTATCACAGCAAAACATCTGATTTTCCTGGCCTGTACAGCCTGGTTAATATTGTGACAATATTTGGGAGCACTGACATTACTGCCTTAATTGGGCTTATTGTAATGATTATTAATAGCTGTCACATTGGGCTATATTGCTGTGTTTGGGCTTGATGGAAAGTGTGGATTAAGGACTACAATTTGGTGTATCGCAGCAAAAAATCTGAGTCTCCTGGCCTGTACAGCCTGGTTAATATTGTGACAATATTTTGGAGCACTGACATTACTGCCTTAATTGGGCTTATTGTAATGATTATTAATAGCTGTCACATTGGGCTATATTGCTGTGTTTGGGCTTGATGGAAAGTGTGGATTAAGGACTACAATTTGATGTATCACAGCAAAACATCTGAGTCTCCTGGCCTGTACAGCCTGGTTAATATTGTGACAATATTTTGGAGCACTGACATTACTGCCTTAATTGGGCTTATTGTAATGATTATTAATAGCTGTCACATTGGGCTATATTGCTGTGTTAAGGCTTGATGGAAAGTGTGGATTAAGGACTACAATTTGATGTATCACAGCAAAACATCTGAGTCTCCTGGCCTGTACAGCCTGGTTAATATTGTGACAATATTTGGGAGCACTGACATTACTGCCTTAATTGGGCTTATTGTAATGATTATTAATAGCTGTCACATTGGGCTATATTGCTGTGTTTGGGCTTGATGGAAAGTGTGGATTAAGGACTACAATTTGATGTATCACAGCAAAACATCTGAGTCTCCTGGCCTGTACAGCCTGGTTAATATTGTGACAATATTTGGGAGCACTGACATTACTGCCTTAATTGGGCTTATTGTAATGATTATTAATAGCTGTCATATTGGGCTATATTGCTGTGTTTGGGTTTAATGGAAAGAGGGAATTAAGGGGTACAATTTGTTGTATGGGAGCAAAAAAGCTGAGTCTCCTGGCCTGTACAGCCTGGTTAATATTTTGACAAAATTTGGGAGCACCGACAATACTGCCTTAATTGGATTTATTGTAATGATTATTATTAGCTGTCACATTGGGCTATATTGTTGTGTTTGGGCTTGATGGAAAGTGTGGATTAAGGGCTAAAATGTGGTGTATCACAGCTGAAAATCTGAGCCTCCCATAGGCTCAAGATCACGTAAGGGATCAAGTAGGCCTTGTCGAGGTCATTCAGAGCTTTGTTGTAGACCTATTCTCACCAAAATCGTTGTAAATGAGCCAAATCTTAAGCTATTTTCACATATTTAGTATCAAATTAAAGCTTAACATTTGCAGTTTACAAATATGTGCATGATTTTACTCTGTCTTGTACAGACAGTGAAAGAGGAGATTTAAAGTGGAGCCTGTATGAGGGCCTTGGCAGAGCGGCAGCTGTTTTGGTTCAGATGCCTTTATGGATTTATTTATTGTTCATTAAAACAATATTCAATCAGAATGTGTATCACATCGTTGGAAAGCTCGTGTTGTGCAGTTTCACTCTAGCCCAACCCCAGTGTTGTGCGTTAATCGCAGGCCGAGAGATCAGAGGTCAAGTAGGCCTTGTCGAGGTCATTCAGAGCTGAGTTGTGGACCTATTCTCACCAAAATCGTTGTAAATGAGCCAAATCTTAAGCTATTATCACATATTTAGTATCAAATTAAAGCTTAACATTTGCAGTTTACAAATATGTGCATGAATTTACTGTGTCTTGTACAGACACTGAAAGAGGAGATTTAAAGTGGACCCTGTATGAGGGCCTTTTTCAGAGCGGCAGCTGTTTTGGTTCAGATGCCTTTACGGATTTATTTATTGTTCATTAAAACAATATTGAATCAGAATGTGTATCACATCGTTGGAAAGCTCGTGTTGTGCAGTTTCACTCTAGCCCAACCTCAGTGTTGTGCGTTGTTCGCAGGCCGAGAGATCAGAGGTCAAGTAGGCCTTGTCGAGGTCATTCAGAGCTGAGTTGTGGACCTATTCTCACCAAAATCGTTGTAAATGAGCCAAATCTTAAGCTATTTTCACATATTTAGTATCAAATTAAAGCTTAACATTTGCAGTTTACAAATATGTGCATGATTTTACTGTGTCTTGTACAGACACTGAAAGAGGAGATTTAAAGTGGAGCCTGTATGAGGGCCTTGGCAGAGCGGCAGCTGTTTGGTTCAGATGCTTGTACGGATTTATTTATTGTTCATTAAAACAATATTCAATCAGAATGTGTATCACATCGTTGGAAAGCTCGTGTTGTGCAGTTTCACTCTAGCCCAACCTCAGTGTTGTGCGTTGTTCGCAGGCCGAGAGATCAGAGGTCAAGTAGGCCTTGTCGAGGTCATTCAGAGCTGAGTTGTGGACCTATTCTCACCAAAATCGTTGTAAATGAGCCAAATCTTAAGCTATTTTCACATATTTAGTATCAAATTAAAGCTTAATATTTGCAGTTTACAAATATGTGCATGCTTTTACTGTGTCTTGTACAGACACTGAAAGAGGAGATTTAAAGTGGAGCCTGTATGAGGGCCTTTTTCAGAGCGGCAGCTGTTTAGTTCAGATGCTTGTATGGATTTATTTATTGTTCAATAAAACAATATTCAATCAGAATGTGTATACCATCGTTGGAAAGCTCGTGTTGTGCAGTTTCACTCTAGCCCAACCTCAGTGTTGTGCGTTGTTCGCAGGCCGAGAGATCAGAGGTCAAGTAGGCCTTGTCGAGGTCATTCAGAGCTTTGTTGTAGACCTATTCTCACCAAAATTGTTGTAAATGAGCCAAATCTTAAGCTATTTTCACATATTTAGTATCAAATTAAAGCTTAATATTTGCAGTTTACAAATATGTGCATGCTTTTACTGTGTCTTGTACAGACAGTGAAAGAGGAGATTTAAAGTGGAGCCTGTATGAGGGCCTTTTTCAGAGCGGCAGCTGTTTTGGTTCAGATGCTTGTATGGATTTATTTATTGTTCAATAAAACAATATTCAATCAGAATGTGTATACCATCGTTGGAAAGCTCGTGTTGTGCAGTTTCACTCTAGCCCAACCTCAGTGTTGTGCGTTGTTCGCAGGCCGAGAGATCAGAGGTCAAGTAGGCCTTGTCGAGGTCATTCAGAGCTTTGTTGTAGACCTATTCTCACCAAAATCGTTGTAAATGAGCCAAATCTTAAGCTATTTTCACATATTTAGTATCAAATTAAAGCTTAATATTTGCAGTTTACAAATATGTGCATGATTTTACTGTGTCTTGTACAGAGAGTGAAAGAGGAGATTTAAAGTGGAGCCTGTATGAGGGCCTTGGCAGAGCGGCAGCTGTTTGGTTCAGATGCCTTTATGGATTTATTTATTGTTCATTAAAACAATATTGAATCAGAATGTGTATACCATCGTTGGAAAGCTCGTGTTGTGCAGTTTCACTCTAGCCCAACCTCAGTGTTGTGCGTTGTTCGCAGGCCGAGAGATCAGAGGTCAAGTAGGCCTTGTCGAGGTCATTCAGAGCTTTGTTGTGGACCTATTCTCACCAAAATCGTTGTAAATGAGCCAAATCTTAAGCTATTATCACATATTTAGTATCAAATTAAAGCTTAACATTTGCAGTTTACAAATATGTGCATGTATTTACTGTGTCTTGTACAGAGAGTGAAAGAGGAGATTTAAAGTGGAGCCTGTATGAGGGCCTTGGCAGAGCGGCAGCTGTTTGGTTCAGATGCCTTTATGGATTTATTTATTGTTCATTAAAACAATATTCAATCAGAATGTGTATCACATCGTTGGAAAGCTCGTGTTGTGCAGTTTGAGTCTAGCCAAACCTCAGTGTTGTGCGTTGTTCGCAGGCCGAGAGATCAGAGGTCAAGTAGGCCTTGTCGAGGTCATTCAGAGCTTTGTTGTGGACCTATTCTCACCAAAATCGTTGTAAATGAGCCAAATCTTAAGCTATTTTCACATATTTAGTATCAAATTAAAGCTTAATATTTGCAGTTTACAAATATGCGCATGCTTTTACTGTGTCTTGTACAGAGAGTGAAAGAGGAGATTTAAAGTGGAGCCTGTATGAGGGCCTTGGCAGAGCGACAGCTGTTTGGTTCAGATGCTTGTATGGATTTATTTATTGTTCAATAAAACAATATTCAATCAGAATGTGTATCACATCGTTGGAAAGCTCGTGTTGTGCAGTTTCACTCTAGCCAAACCTCAGTGTTGTGCGTTGTTCGCAGGCCGAGAGATCAGAGGTCAAGTAGGCCTTGTCGAGGTCATTCAGAGCTGAGTTGTGGACCTATTCTCACCAAAATCGTTGTAAATGAGCCAAATCTTAAGCTATTATCACATATTTAGTATCAAATTAAAGCTTAACATTTGCAGTTTACAAATATGTGCATGAATTTACTGTGTCTTGTACAGACACTGAAAGAGGAGATTTAAAGTGGACCCTGTATGAGGGCCTTTTTCAGAGCGGCAGCTGTTTTGGTTCAGATGCCTTTACGGATTTATTTATTGTTCATTAAAACAATATTGAATCAGAATGTGTATCACATCGTTGGAAAGCTCGTGTTGTGCAGTTTCACTCTAGCCCAACCTCAGTGTTGTGCGTTGTTCGCAGGCCGAGAGATCAGAGGTCAAGTAGGCCTTGTCGAGGTCATTCAGAGCTGAGTTGTGGACCTATTCTCACCAAAATCGTTGTAAATGAGCCAAATCTTAAGCTATTTTCACATATTTAGTATCAAATTAAAGCTTAACATTTGCAGTTTACAAATATGTGCATGATTTTACTGTGTCTTGTACAGACACTGAAAGAGGAGATTTAAAGTGGAGCCTGTATGAGGGCCTTGGCAGAGCGGCAGCTGTTTGGTTCAGATGCTTGTACGGATTTATTTATTGTTCATTAAAACAATATTCAATCAGAATGTGTATCACATCGTTGGAAAGCTCGTGTTGTGCAGTTTCACTCTAGCCCAACCTCAGTGTTGTGCGTTGTTCGCAGGCCGAGAGATCAGAGGTCAAGTAGGCCTTGTCGAGGTCATTCAGAGCTGAGTTGTGGACCTATTCTCACCAAAATCGTTGTAAATGAGCCAAATCTTAAGCTATTTTCACATATTTAGTATCAAATTAAAGCTTAATATTTGCAGTTTACAAATATGTGCATGCTTTTACTGTGTCTTGTACAGACACTGAAAGAGGAGATTTAAAGTGGAGCCTGTATGAGGGCCTTTTTCAGAGCGGCAGCTGTTTAGTTCAGATGCTTGTATGGATTTATTTATTGTTCAATAAAACAATATTCAATCAGAATGTGTATACCATCGTTGGAAAGCTCGTGTTGTGCAGTTTCACTCTAGCCCAACCTCAGTGTTGTGCGTTGTTCGCAGGCCGAGAGATCAGAGGTCAAGTAGGCCTTGTCGAGGTCATTCAGAGCTTTGTTGTAGACCTATTCTCACCAAAATTGTTGTAAATGAGCCAAATCTTAAGCTATTTTCACATATTTAGTATCAAATTAAAGCTTAATATTTGCAGTTTACAAATATGTGCATGCTTTTACTGTGTCTTGTACAGACAGTGAAAGAGGAGATTTAAAGTGGAGCCTGTATGAGGGCCTTTTTCAGAGCGGCAGCTGTTTTGGTTCAGATGCTTGTATGGATTTATTTATTGTTCAATAAAACAATATTCAATCAGAATGTGTATACCATCGTTGGAAAGCTCGTGTTGTGCAGTTTCACTCTAGCCCAACCTCAGTGTTGTGCGTTGTTCGCAGGCCGAGAGATCAGAGGTCAAGTAGGCCTTGTCGAGGTCATTCAGAGCTTTGTTGTAGACCTATTCTCACCAAAATCGTTGTAAATGAGCCAAATCTTAAGCTATTTTCACATATTTAGTATCAAATTAAAGCTTAATATTTGCAGTTTACAAATATGTGCATGTATTTACTGTGTCTTGTACAGAGAGTGAAAGAGGAGATTTAAAGTGGAGCCTGTATGAGGGCCTTGGCAGAGCGGCAGCTGTTTGGTTCAGATGCCTTTATGGATTTATTTATTGTTCATTAAAACAATATTCAATCAGAATGTGTATCACATCGTTGGAAAGCTCGTGTTGTGCAGTTTGAGTCTAGCCAAACCTCAGTGTTGTGCGTTGTTCGCAGGCCGAGAGATCAGAGGTCAAGTAGGCCTTGTCGAGGTCATTCAGAGCTTTGTTGTGGACCTATTCTCACCAAAATCGTTGTAAATGAGCCAAATCTTAAGCTATTTTCACATATTTAGTATCAAATTAAAGCTTAATATTTGCAGTTTACAAATATGCGCATGCTTTTACTGTGTCTTGTACAGAGAGTGAAAGAGGAGATTTAAAGTGGAGCCTGTATGAGGGCCTTGGCAGAGCGACAGCTGTTTGGTTCAGATGCTTGTATGGATTTATTTATTGTTCAATAAAACAATATTCAATCAGAATGTGTATCACATCGTTGGAAAGCTCGTGTTGTGCAGTTTCACTCTAGCCAAACCTCAGTGTTGTGCGTTGTTCGCAGGCCGAGAGATCAGAGGTCAAGTAGGCCTTGTCGAGGTCATTCAGAGCTGAGTTGTGGACCTATTCTCACCAAAATCGTTGTAAATGAGCCAAATCTTAAGCTATTATCACATATTTAGTATCAAATTAAAGCTTAACATTTGCAGTTTACAAATATGTGCATGAATTTACTGTGTCTTGTACAGACACTGAAAGAGGAGATTTAAAGTGGACCCTGTATGAGGGCCTTTTTCAGAGCGGCAGCTGTTTTGGTTCAGATGCCTTTACGGATTTATTTATTGTTCATTAAAACAATATTGAATCAGAATGTGTATCACATCGTTGGAAAGCTCGTGTTGTGCAGTTTCACTCTAGCCCAACCTCAGTGTTGTGCGTTGTTCGCAGGCCGAGAGATCAGAGGTCAAGTAGGCCTTGTCGAGGTCATTCAGAGCTGAGTTGTGGACCTATTCTCACCAAAATCGTTGTAAATGAGCCAAATCTTAAGCTATTTTCACATATTTAGTATCAAATTAAAGCTTAACATTTGCAGTTTACAAATATGTGCATGATTTTACTGTGTCTTGTACAGACACTGAAAGAGGAGATTTAAAGTGGAGCCTGTATGAGGGCCTTGGCAGAGCGGCAGCTGTTTGGTTCAGATGCTTGTACGGATTTATTTATTGTTCATTAAAACAATATTCAATCAGAATGTGTATCACATCGTTGGAAAGCTCGTGTTGTGCAGTTTCACTCTAGCCCAACCTCAGTGTTGTGCGTTGTTCGCAGGCCGAGAGATCAGAGGTCAAGTAGGCCTTGTCGAGGTCATTCAGAGCTGAGTTGTGGACCTATTCTCACCAAAATCGTTGTAAATGAGCCAAATCTTAAGCTATTTTCACATATTTAGTATCAAATTAAAGCTTAATATTTGCAGTTTACAAATATGTGCATGCTTTTACTGTGTCTTGTACAGACACTGAAAGAGGAGATTTAAAGTGGAGCCTGTATGAGGGCCTTTTTCAGAGCGGCAGCTGTTTAGTTCAGATGCTTGTATGGATTTATTTATTGTTCAATAAAACAATATTCAATCAGAATGTGTATACCATCGTTGGAAAGCTCGTGTTGTGCAGTTTCACTCTAGCCCAACCTCAGTGTTGTGCGTTGTTCGCAGGCCGAGAGATCAGAGGTCAAGTAGGCCTTGTCGAGGTCATTCAGAGCTTTGTTGTAGACCTATTCTCACCAAAATTGTTGTAAATGAGCCAAATCTTAAGCTATTTTCACATATTTAGTATCAAATTAAAGCTTAATATTTGCAGTTTACAAATATGTGCATGCTTTTACTGTGTCTTGTACAGACAGTGAAAGAGGAGATTTAAAGTGGAGCCTGTATGAGGGCCTTTTTCAGAGCGGCAGCTGTTTTGGTTCAGATGCTTGTATGGATTTATTTATTGTTCAATAAAACAATATTCAATCAGAATGTGTATACCATCGTTGGAAAGCTCGTGTTGTGCAGTTTCACTCTAGCCCAACCTCAGTGTTGTGCGTTGTTCGCAGGCCGAGAGATCAGAGGTCAAGTAGGCCTTGTCGAGGTCATTCAGAGCTTTGTTGTAGACCTATTCTCACCAAAATCGTTGTAAATGAGCCAAATCTTAAGCTATTTTCACATATTTAGTATCAAATTAAAGCTTAATATTTGCAGTTTACAAATATGTGCATGATTTTACTGTGTCTTGTACAGAGAGTGAAAGAGGAGATTTAAAGTGGAGCCTGTATGAGGGCCTTGGCAGAGCGGCAGCTGTTTGGTTCAGATGCCTTTATGGATTTATTTATTGTTCATTAAAACAATATTGAATCAGAATGTGTATACCATCGTTGGAAAGCTCGTGTTGTGCAGTTTCACTCTAGCCCAACCTCAGTGTTGTGCGTTGTTCGCAGGCCGAGAGATCAGAGGTCAAGTAGGCCTTGTCGAGGTCATTCAGAGCTTTGTTGTGGACCTATTCTCACCAAAATCGTTGTAAATGAGCCAAATCTTAAGCTATTATCACATATTTAGTATCAAATTAAAGCTTAACATTTGCAGTTTACAAATATGTGCATGCATGCTTTTACTGTGTCTTGTACAGACACTGAAAGAGGAGATTTAAAGTGGAGCCTGTATGAGGGCCTTTTTCAGAGTGGCAGCTGTTTAGTTCAGATGCTTGTATGGATTTATTTATTGTTCAATAAAACAATATTCAATCAGAATGTGTATACCATCGTTGGAAAGCTCGTGTTGTGCAGTTTCACTCTAGCCCAACCTCAGTGTTGTGCGTTGTTCGCAGGCCGAGAGATCAGAGGTCAAGTAGGCCTTGTCGAGGTCATTCAGAGCTGAGTTGTGGACCTATTCTCACCAAAATCGTTGTAAATGAGCCAAATCTTAAGCTATTATCACATATTTAGTATCAAATTAAAGCTTAACATTTGCAGTTTACAAATATGTGCATGTATTTACTGTGTCTTGTACAGAGAGTGAAAGAGGAGATTTAAAGTGGAGCCTGTATGAGGGCCTTGGCAGAGCGGCAGCTGTTTGGTTCAGATGCCTTTATGGATTTATTTATTGTTCATTAAAACAATATTCAATCAGAATGTGTATCACATCGTTGGAAAGCTCGTGTTGTGCAGTTTGAGTCTAGCCAAACCTCAGTGTTGTGCGTTGTTCGCAGGCCGAGAGATCAGAGGTCAAGTAGGCCTTGTCGAGGTCATTCAGAGCTTTGTTGTGGACCTATTCTCACCAAAATCGTTGTAAATGAGCCAAATCTTAAGCTATTTTCACATATTTAGTATCAAATTAAAGCTTAATATTTGCAGTTTACAAATATGCGCATGCTTTTACTGTGTCTTGTACAGAGAGTGAAAGAGGAGATTTAAAGTGGAGCCTGTATGAGGGCCTTGGCAGAGCGACAGCTGTTTGGTTCAGATGCTTGTATGGATTTATTTATTGTTCAATAAAACAATATTCAATCAGAATGTGTATCACATCGTTGGAAAGCTCGTGTTGTGCAGTTTCACTCTAGCCAAACCTCAGTGTTGTGCGTTGTTCGCAGGCCGAGAGATCAGAGGTCAAGTAGGCCTTGTCGAGGTCATTCAGAGCTGAGTTGTGGACCTATTCTCACCAAAATCGTTGTAAATGAGCCAAATCTTAAGCTATTATCACATATTTAGTATCAAATTAAAGCTTAACATTTGCAGTTTACAAATATGTGCATGAATTTACTGTGTCTTGTACAGACACTGAAAGAGGAGATTTAAAGTGGACCCTGTATGAGGGCCTTTTTCAGAGCGGCAGCTGTTTTGGTTCAGATGCCTTTACGGATTTATTTATTGTTCATTAAA